>NC_056731.1:1783552251-1783784751 GCF_019279795.1 Protopterus annectens
TTTATTCTGCAGGGGACGGTCATACCATGTATGACTGGTTCTAGCTTTATAACTGCTACTTGTCTAAATATTTTAAGGTCCTCCATGAAACCCTATAGTATAAAGTTAATATCAATGAATTAATGAGTAAATGAATGCATGACCATTAATAACTTATTTTCTAAAAATAACGCTATCAGTCTTTTTTGTAAGATCAGTGGATCAGGCTAGGGTTCCTAAAGATCGGAAGTATGCATAAGTGATTTCCCTTCGTAAGAATATCACAGAGGCAAATGCTGCATAGCCATTATCCATTTCTTTGACCTTATTTCTAAAAAAAAATCATAGAATCACTTCTGGAAAAAGAAATTTTGGAATATCTGTAAATTAGTGGGAAAGCAACATGGATTCACAGCAAGAAGGTTGTGCCACACAAACATAACACAATTATTAATTCAAAGAGAAGATGATTGAAGAACATGTTTTAGGTGCGGGATTTTGTTTCTTCTTTTAATTCATGTCGTCCTCCTTACAACACAGCTGTTATTCACTGACAGTAGCCTTCAAGAAAGTGATTATGAGAAGACTCTCTTTGCTCTTACTATCAAGATTCCTCAATCAAATGTTTAATCAATGAAAAAAAATCTAGTTTAAGAAACAATTTAATTGTATTTGCCTTTGTAACCAAAATATTGGAGCATAAATGAACTTGCTACATGATTAAACTTTGCTGTATGAAAAAAAAAACTGTTTGCCATGTTTTAAATGCTGAGTTTGCCATGTTTAAAATCCTGTTTTTGAGAGGTGCAAGGACTATAAAAAAGGATAGCAATTTGAAGAGATCCAGCAAATATTCCAGGATACATTATCTTCATAAAAAATGCACTCTTAAGAAAAAAATTCAGTCAGAGAATGTGTCAGACTATTTTCCTTCTTCCTATATTTTTTCTTCAATATGTGAAGCTCCCAGAAAGGCAACATGGTTGAGTACTGACCAATAGTTAATAGCAATCACTTGGTAATTATTGACAGCCTGCCAAATACACACAAAAGTTTAGGAGAAAAATGCATGACCCTGATTTTTATTTATTTATTTATTATTTTATTTTACATTTGTTAACCGGGAGAGTCTAACTGGATACAAGTCCATTTCAGTGGAGGCCCAGGGAGAAAAGCTCCATGAACAACATTACAGCAAAAGATTAAACAATAAGAGTTGCATTAACGGCATACATGTAATTCATTTAGACATAGCTGATAATCCAGGCTTTTGTTTTATACAGATATATGTAAAATGTAAATGCAAAATATCAGATAAACTATAGGAAATTATAACCAAAACGCCCTGAATATATGTGTGATAGCACTTTTGCACAGGTATATCTTTAATTTATTTATTCACTCATGCTGAATTTTGCAGACCCAGTTTGCAATGAATGCCCAAAGAGAAAGAGTTCAAACAAAAAAGATTTAGTAAGTAACCAGTGGTCTGTAAAATAAAGACGAACCCCATAAAGACAGCTATAAGCACATACATAGGAGCACACAAACAGTACAATGAAAATAATGACAGGCAGGAGGGTAAACAGTAAACAAAAAGCATAAAAAAAAGAAAAAAAATATGTATATATATATATATATATATATATATATATATATATATATATATATATATATATATATATATAGGTCTACTTCAAAACACCGACACACCAAAACATCGACGACAAGAACACCGAGACCGGAAGGAAGATCGACAACTGAGATGACCGACAGTTTAAAAGCACGAAACTTCACAAGTCCGACAAACCACAATCCTGGCAATCAACAAAACAAAACAAATACCTTTTCCGAAAAACACACACACACAACATAAGCACAACAAAAACCTTACAAACCTACAATTAACCTTACATGCACAACTATCTATGCACTAACCTTAACCCAAACCCTAACACTAAGGTCCATCACTATCACACACTCACCTAACATGCGCCCTAACCCTAACTCACTTAACCCGCCCTTAACCCTAAAGTCTGTCACTATCGCACACTTACCTTACCCGCACCCTAACCTTAAATCACTTAACCTGCCCCTAACCCTAAAGTCTGTCACTATCGCACATTTACCTTAACATGTCAGTGTTCTCAGCATCGGGCTTTTAAACTATCGGTCATCTCAGTTGTCGATCTTCTTCCGATCTCTGTGTTCTTGTCATCGGTGTTTTGGCATGTCGGTGTTTTTAAGTAGACCTATATATATATATATATATATATATATATATATATATATATATATATATATATATATATATACATATATACACACACACACATATATATATATATATATATATATATATATATATATATATATATATATATATATATATATATATATATATATATATATATATATATATAATATTTACAGTGCCAGTGATATTTTTATCTTTGGTATCTGTTTTCTTTTCATATTTATACTTTACCTCACTTCATTGTTCCAAGATACATATTTTGGATGATATGCCATATATAATAGCTTTAAATGTATACATACCATTATAATATATATTTTTGTATTTTGTTCCAGCAATTGAGAATATAGTTTCTCATAATCATTGACATATTCTCTTATGCTGCAGAAGTTTTATAGACCGAATTCTTCCCAAGTGCCTTAATAATTATAAAAGTGAGAAAGAAATCAAATATCATTTTTTTCTGTGTGTAGTGCCTTTTGATAAACAAGTCATTAACACTTCAGAAGAACTAACTATTAGTCATACTGTGTTGCCCTTAGGCAGACTCCTTACCCTGTTGATTGTTTCCTCCGTGGCCATCACAGGGCCTGCAATCATGTTTGCAAATTTACTTTCATCAATTGATCCGAAATATTTTCCAACAGACAGCTCATTACTTGTTCAAGTCCCAGGGCAGTGTCTATGGCATTTCAGAGCTTTTCAAAGCCAGTACATTATGCCTAGATGCCTGAAAATACATATTTTACAACATTTAAGTGAGATGAAGAATACATACAAACTCTTGCTTAGCATTCAGCTGTACACAGTTCGAATACATGCATCATTAATAGCATCAAACAGATGACCAACCATATTCTCTACTTATTACAAATATTACAAAATATGTTACACAAGAAGGAAAAGTGAAAAGCAAAATATAATTGTTAGAATCTGTATTTTTTTAATCTATGGCTTAATAATGCTTCTGATTTAAAACAATAATTATCTGATAAGTCTTTATAATTCACAAGCATTTTTGGTTGATAGTTGCATTTTGTATTTCCTTTGTGTTTTACTTCTGAGGTTTTATGTCCTTATCAACAAATGCAACTATGTATTTTTCTTTTTAATATTTAACATTTATTGTCTTAATTGCCAGTGATTTTTATTTATATTTTTATTTTTTTTTTCTTTGCTAAGCAGGATATCCAGCTGAGCAGGATCTATTTTCAATGTTCAGTCAAGCAGAAAAGTTCCAAGACAACTCAACATGCGAACATCACACCGTAAAATGATCACAGGCCATTAACAGATGCAGGTATATACACATAGAATGACAAAGCACAATGTTTTTTAAACTGGATTTGACATTTCATATGCATGATTATGATATATGCATACTATACATCCAATAACTTTCATAACAACAGCAAAAAAAAAACATATTTAGTGCATACTGAATGCTGACTGATGTAAGAGTGATGCTGTGATTCATAGAAGTCCAGCTCATTATGCAGCATAAATCAGCATGGCTAGTGGCCACATGCATAGAGTGAGCAATTCATGGACACAAATAGTGTGGTTGTGCAGAGGTCAAAATAGGTATACACTGCATGCTAATGCATATATAATAACATAACTATCAGGAATACCGTACAAAATAAGCTTCATGGAGTATGCAAATGGCAACTCCAAAAATTACACTCCTTTTTTGAAATAGATAAAATGGACAAGCTGTACATCAACGCATGCCCAATTTGAATAATATTTGTGGTGTTCATGACAGAATATAGGCCAGAATTACAAGTGTCACCATGTGTTTCTAGTTACCATCAGAGACAATGCCTGCAATATTCTACATCATTATAGCAAGTTCAAGCAACCTCAGAAGTAACATCAGCTCACAAATCAGACTGTAGACTACTTCTGTGTAGATAAGAAGCCTGTAAGATTCCTAGCTAAACTGTGACTATAAGGGTCCTAGTTAAACTGTATTACCTAGAAGTAGAATTGAGGGTCCTATGCCAGTAAATACTATATAGCCTTAACCATCACAGGGAATTTCCAGTGACATACTGATGATACATTAGGGATGTCACATATGTAAGGCTCTTGAGTCCCTAACTCATTTCCTCAGCTTTATGCTACAACATGAGGAAGAGTATATCTGGTTCCACAGGACTGTGGAGGAGAGAACCACCACCGTGCCAACACCAAGCATTCATTTATAACATAGCTGAACACCTGAGTTCTGTGGAGTCATAGGCCACACACATACATCTCTATTAAGCCCCCACCTGCTCCAGAAGCATGCAATATATCAACAGGAAAGATACCACTCTCTGAACTGCTAAGTTGTCTGCAATGTCCAAGGCATTATTTATAATGTGTCCTTGTCCCACCAAGCTGCACGTGTCTGATTTATACCAGAGGTTCATGCAATGGGAACTTCTCATGGGGTCACCTGATTTGGTTGGTAGGTACACACACATGCTAGGTACATATGGCTATACATACAAATACCATTTTATCAAGGAGCAGGATGCATAAAATATATTACTTGATGCATATTGCTGGCAGTATTGGATGTGTCCTAAAGGCCTGTTTGATGACTCCCATCTGTCAGCCCCAGTCCAGGTAGGAAGTGACTTATAATGCAGTCCAAGCTGAAATGGAAAATATATTGAAGCACATGTTTGACCTACTGAAGGGATGCTTCTATTGTCCAGGCATGTCGGGAGGGTAATGAATGCAATCCAGATATTTGTAGCAACATGTTTGCTGTGCTTGCCATGCTGCACAATATGGCATTTGGTAAATAAATGTGGCAGCTGGTAGAAATCTTTGCAGATCATTCCATACCATAGCCGTAGAAGGTCAGTGTGAAGCCAGGGAGGAAAATGTTGCAGCAGTAATACAGTTGAAGCAGAGGTGGATGTAAGACATTGCAATACTGACAAAAGGGAGACATCTGATCCACAGCAGTTTACCATAAAACAGACATCACAGTAAAAAATGAGGCACATTATTACACCCAGGCTGTGCATGGCTGTTCCTTAGCCATCATCATACTCACATTAGTTAGGTGGTGGACAAGGCATAGTCATCATCACTAGCACAGGTTGGAGGTCACAGTGACAGGTGAACACAGTAACCATGTAGTAGTGGACACTGCGTGGTCTCAGTGATCACATCTTGCAGTAACTGGGTAAAGCTGCCATCATGTGACCATTCACTGTGTCTACCTTGTTAAATTGTGGTGTTGGGGGTTTGATACAGTTCATGGCAGGGAGAGTGTTAAAACTATAGAGCCATGAGCATCCACTGTGATGGGGCATACCATTTGGGACTCATGATGAGCACCATTAACCTTGACATAGCAGATGCCTATGAGCATGGATGGCAGGTTGTGTGCTCATAGGAGTCAGGGAAGGGAAAGTACTATGAGAATATGCTTATGTGACCTAGGGGTCTATATCATAACATCAAAAGGAAGGAATCTGGAACGGCTTAAATATCGAAATTGCTGTTCATCAAAATCACTTTTGTTGGTGGCTGCACCCCCCCCCCCGCTAATTATATATACCATCTCTGAGATCGCACTACAGTGAGGAAAGGGCAGAATTCCTGATCTTCACTGTACCGCAATCTCACAAAAAACAAATCCATGAATGGCAATTTCAATATTTAAGCCATTCGAGATTCGTTCCTTGTTCCAGGTGCAGAGCAGCAGAAGTGCCAGTGCTCATGGCTTGGACAGTATCTATGAGTGAGGGTGGCAGGATGTATGCCCACAGGAGATAGTAATGCTGTCTCATGAACAGTCTGTCTAATATGAACTGGGAGATGAATGGCAAGGGAACTGGACGATGTTTCTAAAAGTAGTGTAAGTACCAAACTTTCTATATAAAATGATTGGAGTCAGGTAAGTCAGGTTTGTGCTTCAACAGAGGGGAAAGGATATTCTATTGATCTAATCATGCTATACTAAAGTGGGAGGAACCTATGTTAAAAATGGTGTTATGGAATTTGGTAAAAAACTTTAGACAACTGAATTGATAGTCACAGTCTGTGTATTTCTCTAAAAGTATTATGTCAGATGAATAATCCTGTACAAAATATTGCTAGAATGGGTCTTTTATAAGGATAAAGTTTTATATGAACATTTTGTACACTGATGAAGTTCGTAATTCTAAAAGAGGTTTAATGACAGGGTGACAGTGGTAGCTTTCGTCAATATGTGTTATCATTTAGAATTTAATACTAACATTTTGTTTGGAAGTTCAGGTAGATAAGTCATGATTATACATACTGGTAACATGGAAAATGGAAATGGCATAGGTTCATAAGTTCATAGTTTCATTGGTTCATAGGTTCATAGGTAGCTACTAGGTATCTGCCCGAAGGCATTTATAAGCCTAGCCAGAATGTGTTGGCTTTTGCCACCCCCTTAGATTAGTTCCCTGTGCCTCTGTCCAGCAGAGACATTGAAGTGATCCCCGGGGTAAACTTTCTGTTTCCCATCCACTCGTCAAGGTTTCTCTTGAAGAGGGTTAGCGAGTAGCTCTGCCTAATGTAGATTGTAATCTTGTTCTAGAGCATGGGAAGTCTCTGGGACAGGAATCTATCACTCCAGCATGTCCTATTTATTGTTGTGGTGAGGTTTAGATCCCTGGAGCGTGTGGCTCGAGGGGATATGGTTTTCTTTAGGTGGAGCATGTTCATCAATTCTGGGTTGGACATGGCCTTGAATGTCAGGCAGAGATCACCTCTGAGAAGGCTGTATGCAACCGAGTACAGCTGGAGTTTCTTCAGTCAAGCTGCATAGGGCATCTGCTTGAGGCCAGTGATCCTCTTGGTAAGGTTCTGTGGTCTTTCCAGTTGTACTTCTGTGGTCTTTCCAGTAAGTTATTAATTTACATAATTGGAATTATAGTTGCTCTGAAAAACCCATGATGTGCAACATGAAGACATGTTTATTTAATCTGATCTTAAAATGTTTAATAAAGGATATATGTTTAAAAAAATTACTTGGTAGGGCCTATGACTGGCCTCTCTACATGCAGAACAAGACCAACCCACTGTCTTGAAAGGCATGGCCTGTGGTGGAAGTTGGGATGGCACTTCCAGTATATCTCATAAAGGAATCTGTGAAGAGAGAGAGAGAGAGAGAGAGAGTGCTACTGTGTCATCTTTGCATGTTACAGTCATTGCTGGCCACAGGTGTCCTATTTATGCCAGCCATATGCTGACCTGCTGTGCTGGACCTCCACCAGTCAAACCTGTGAAAGCAGCAACACACATAATGCCGGCATTTTCCCAGACATGCATCGCCTTTATAATTCCCATGGCCTGCATACTATCACACATTACAGAATTGCTATAGCATACATTGACAGGCATGTCTTGCCATGCAGATAGTTGCAGTTGCAGACCAGAGCTGCCTGTAGTGTGGTGTGCTGCCCTGTACTGGAAAGTAATGGACAGTACTAACCTGGTGCAAACTCCAACATCCAAGCCACTCCAAGGTACGAGAGGCTACTCCCCTTGGCCGTCAATACTCAAAATGCCTCAACCTCAGTAAGGTGCTTCAGTGCTGGTCATTCACATTTTGTGGTTAACCCATCTGTTACAGTATCACATGTGTTTTCCTTTACACTGATGTGTTTTCCTTTACATTGAGTATAATATCTGAAACCATTTGTTGAATGTGTTCTGCGGCTGTATTATGGCCACCCACAGCATTCATATCCTGCGCCATTCACTTCCAAATCTGGTCTTAATGTTTGTCAGTAGCACTTTTGTTGAGGAGGTAATGCAATATGTATAGAAAGCCTGCAGTAACACTCCCTTATCTTTATTGGTGAGCTTTTCCAACTTTTGCCTCCCTCAGGTGGCCATACCAGTAGATATATAGTTTTGGGCTAAAAATATCAGTTACTGGGTATGTATGGTATGATGAGGGATGCGCATTGCACATAATCATGGTCACAGCCACTCCTCGTTGAGCTGCTCCTTCTTATCAGCTGCATTTAGTACAAAGCACAGCCCATATTCCTTTTACATATTGTAGCTATAGCAACAGACTTCCACACTTGATGCACCTGATTATCAGTTGCAGTTTATGATCTGCACAGTCACCCCTTTGTATATACTGTAGCCATACATCAGAATAAGGCCATGTCACCTCCATAACCTTGCAATATGTTCTTCACAAATTTCATTATATATACTTTTGTTCCATGACAGCTACAAATAGGTGGTGTTGTGTCATGCCCGATAGGGGTTCCTAGTTAGATATACCATACAGCATCTTTCTCACTGTTACAGGAAAGTAAATAATGTGGGAAGAAATATTCAGGGAATTGTTATGGCTAGGCTTGTATAGGTCCTAGGGCTGATAGCCTAGTACTAACCTATGAACCTATGAACCTATGAACTAATACCCACCACAGAGTTTGTTGTCCTTGCTCAAGTATTTTACCATGCAAGACTTCTTAACTCTGTGATGATTCAAGTCTAAAGAATATTTATGGAAATTCCTTTATTTCACAGTTGTACAGTAATGAACGGTGTTGTGCAAAATTATGTCAATGTTTTATATTGTGTTTATGTGTACAACAATGCTAAAGAAGCTAGTCATCTGCAAAATCGCTACCATTGCACAATGACCCACCCAAACCTGCTGGTGCATGCCATGTATATCATGGTGACCATGAAGCATGTGAAAAGTATGCTTTCATTCTGATATCCATTGTGCAAATCAGCAACCTTTTGTTGCTTCTCCCATAATCTCTACTCTCTTGATTATGCATTCCTTTGCTTGGACTGCTGGTGCAATTCAATGCCTAATACATGTCTGTTCTTGCATGGAAAGTCATGCGGGATACTAATGAGCTCATTTGCTGGTGAAAACCATGCCATTGAGCCCAATTAGCAATCCAGCAAAGTGGCATGTTCCGTGCTGGAGCAGTGTAGCTTGCAGAAATGTATTCGGTTACTAACCAAATACATTTCCGCAATCTACACAACTGAACCATGTCAGTACTCCAGAAAGCATGTATTAATTAGGTTTTGCATGCCAATGGCCAAATATATGGCCACTGATATGCAAAATCACTCAGAAATAATAAAATAATATTTATTTTATGTTGACCAAACTCGGCTATTGAGGGCAGGGGATGTGGTACGCTAGTGAGAGGGGGGAGTAGATGTAGAAATGGGGGGTACTGCAGTAGAACTACTTTCTGCATTTTGCCATTATATTCAATGGCATGTAGAAGGTAAACATAGGCAAGGAACAGTGGTTGCTAAGGGGGAAGGCTAGGGAATAGTGCAGTAACTAGGGCTTAAGGTAGTGTGGTATGCGAATGAAGAGACTTATACTGAATCACAATTTGAACAGGAAAATTTCAAAGTGTCAGACTGCACCTAACCGTGCAGGTGCTCTAACACCATCATGTAGGCAGGAGGAGCAAGGAACATGAAAAGGGGGTGTGTCATGCCTGCTGGAAGCACATTGGAGCCTTGTTGGCTGGTGTCTGCTTAGCTAAGCACAGCTAGGAGAGGGGTTGTGTCTGAGGCTGTGTACTCATGCTCCATGAACTGAAGAGAGTGTGCATGTGCAGGGAAGGGACATATCTTGCTGTTTACACTACTAACAGGCTGAAAGAAGAAGGGTGGAAGGAAAATGCAAAGGAAGTAGCAGAACAAGGGAAACACTGTACAAATCAGCAATATGGGAGTCTGCAACCTACAATTGGCCAATGAAAGCAGTCAAATAATACAGCTGACAGGTGGCTGCAGAGCTGAAGCTGGGAGGACATGTAAAATAGAATTAAAGGACAACAGCACAAAATAAAGGTGAACTGATGTAGAAATCACTACTATGGGATTCTTGCAACTCAGAATGGGACCTGCAAATATAATACAGCTGGCAGGTAGCTGCAGAGCTGTAAATGGGAGGAGATGCAAGTAAAATTTAATTACAAAAAGGGCAACAGCAGAACAAAGGCAATCATCCACAAATCACCGCTAATGTTTCTAACACTTACAGTGGCTAAATCCAAGACATGAGTAAGTAAGCTGGCATCTGGAATAAATAATAAACAGTCAATCTGACAGACAGCAGTAGCATCACACCACTATAAAGTATGGAAACACCCCTCAGTCTGCGTTTCTCCACAAACTCTGCACCTTTGGAGTAAACCTGGGAATTTAAACTTTCAAAATGCTAGGGGCTGCCATTGCTCGGATACATCACTATGTGCTGGAGGCTGATGGTGGTGAGGAGGATAATGCTGCCAACTGCCGTGTTCAGACCCAGGGTAACCTGTCAGGGGCTACATGACCTGAAGACTGTAGAGCATTACAGGGTGGACAGGGACATACTTCAGCAAATTGTGGAGCTGTGCTGGCCTCATCTCACATCCAAAACAAACAGAGGGGAACCCATCCCAGTGGATACTAAGGTATGTGTAGCCTTAAGAATACTAGCTACAGGTACTTTCCAAAGACCTACTGGGGATATCATGGGGGTGTCACAGGCATCTGCATCCAGAGTACTCCATCAGTTCTTGGATGCCATGCTACCACATGCCCATGAACACATCTACTTCCCCAACACCTGTGAGGAATTGACCAGCAATATGCATCTCTTCCACAGTGTAGCTGAATACCCGCAGGTACTGGGTGCCATAGACTGCACACACATTCACATCAAAGCACCACCTGGTGAACAGGGTAGGGTCTACATCAACCGCAAGGGCTTCCCCTCCATCAACTGCCAGGTTGTGTCCGATGCCCAGGGCATTATCATGCAAGTGTGTGCTGGCAGTCCTGGAAGCTATCATGACTCCCACATCTGGCATTCCTCACAGCTGGATCAGGGGTTTGCCGGGGGGGGGGGACATCCCAATTGGCCATCTAGTGGGGGATGCTGGCTATGCACCGGAGCTGTGGCTGATGACACCCATCAGAAATGTGCACACCCCCGGAACAAGAATACCATAATGAGTCAAATGCACAAACCAGGATCACTATAGAGTGTGTGTTTGGGATGCTCAAGTCATGGTTCCGCTACCTTGACATATCTGGTGGAGCCTTGCACTACTCTCCAGCTACATGTGGATACATGTTCATATTATGTGCCATGCTACACAATTTAATCCTGCAGAAACAGCTGCAGCAGGAACAACACAGGACAGGGCCACACAGCTCCCCACCATTGGCAAGGTCACCACAAGCACAGAGGGACTTGGAGGAGGACCTTCCTGAGCCTGCCCCTAGAGGCAGACAGATGCGTGCCCAGTATGCCTATGCCTTGGCAAAGAGGCAACACATAGCATACACACTGACACTGTAGGGTCCCAGGGACTGATACCTCTCTCTGACTCGTGCATACAGTAAAAGGGATGCCAAACATGACACTACCTGTACTTTACCATGTATAGGGAGTGTACTGCGTGCGTCCCACATTGTCAGCCCTCCAGCACCATCCACAGTATCACCCCAGGCACAAGGTAAGTCACCCTTACTATCAAATTCTGAATGGAATAGTATGTTCTGATAGTTGTATCTATGCTATAGATGCAAGCATACAAGGGAACTGGGTGGCCAAATGGGATAGCAGCAGACAGCTGACAGCTATATGGGACAGCATGAAATCCATAACAAATACTGTTGTCCCCATAAAAGGCAGTAGTACTCAAGGTGACAACTCCCGCTGCAGTACATGTGGTGGCTCGACTAACTGTGGGTGTCCACAGGTCACACATGGATGTCAATGAACCCCAGCCTCACCCAGCAGGACAGGTGTAGATGACCGGAAAGAAAGGTCAGGCAAAGCTTCACAAATGCTGGCAATGGTGAACAACCCCCCTACAGACCTACACAGACATACTACAACAGGTCTGGCAGTTGCAGTACAGTTCTCAAGAGTAAGAAGTCTGAAACTGAAATGTATGCCATTGCAATCTAACTTATGTACTTTACCGAGATGCCTCCATTCTGCAAGATAAGGCACAATACAATACTAAATGGAAGCAAACAGAGTATAACTGAAATACCAGTGCAGTCAGTGCAAATGTGTAAAGTTGTCAGGTGTGCCCACCAACCCCATGTACAAATGGCAGTAACATGTAAGTTTGCAGAGTAATATCAGTGGAGCACAGATTGTCTGAGCTGTCCCAATCAACATGATAATTGATGTATTTTCACTGTATGCAGGAGTCAGTATGCCAATCTTTTGCGAGTGTTTAATATTGTCTGGAAGTAGACAGCATGTAGGCCTGGATGTTGTGTCTCAGTGGCCTAGGTACAGTACTGTGGTTGACAGGGCAATGTTGCAAAACCTACAGTGCCAACCAATCTGCTTCTCAGCTACACCTATGTTCCTAGCTGTACACGCTCACTGTCCAGATGTCAATATGTGTCACTGTCAGAAAGCTGGACAGGCTATGAGCAGGAGTCCATACACAGAAACAGTACACAAGTGGAAGTACTCTATGCAGTGCCTTAATAAGTAACTCTGAACTGCACAGACCTTTGGAATTAAATATAGAGGTTAGCATCATGTTAGTTGTCTGTCTAATATGGAATACTGGTTGTCTGCCCAATCACTGGCAGCCCACAAAAGCCACAGTTATAAAATAATGACACACTGCTGATGTCCACGTACAAGGCAGGAGAAGGAGAAGGTCCCAGTCATATCTGTGAGTCAGGTGCCATAAGCTTCCATATCACACATGCACTCAGTCCACGCCACAAAAACAGCCACAAGTATTTCATCAATCATATCCTTGCTGTTGGGAATTATTACAGAATCAGCACACTTCTGTTATTGAATACACACAGGATGCAGCATGCTGAAATGGTGTTCCATGCAGGTGTGTCCCTAGCCATAAGCAGCACCCTGCACACATCCAGATTGATGCATCAGTATGAACTAGAAGGAATGCCAGGAACAGCTTATCCACTTGCCCATATCACCCCAGGGGAATCCACTGGCTAGCAGCCTGGTAAGGTATGAGTGGCAAAATGCAGTGACCTGTATCACTCTCATGTGACCTACAGGCCTCTGGAAAATGCCCATGACTTACCCATAGTACCATCATATGCTTCTCCCATAGTGCCATCATATGGACTGTCATAGGGTCCTAACTAACAACATAACACATTAAACAGAAAACAAATGCAAGGCCATGCTGACAAATGCCAGAAGCATGCCTCTCCATGTCCTAGTGCAAGAATTGTGGGACAAGACATAAATACTGCTGTGATAAAGGTCAAACTGTAGAAATACGTATGAGATATTGCTCCCATACTGTTGGGAAGATGCTAGAATTATGGGGGGGGGGGGTAAAAGCATGGATATCATGGAGTGTGTGAAGTCTGAAACTCAAATGTCTGCTCATACTTCCCCCTGACTGCAAACCCATGAATGCATAATCACAAACCTACTTGTAAACCACAATGTGAAGGGAAATTGACTAGATATATGAGTCCTGCCTTTGGATAACCTGGCCAAATCTTTACAGCTGAGAAGCATGCCCACAGCAGGATATGGACAATCAGTTAAGTTGAGAAATGCACAAGAAGGGGATTCCCAGCCAGAATAGCACCAAGATGCTGGACCATTTACACAGACCCATCACTCAATTGTCTGTAGCCACCCTTCCACAATGGCAGGATCATGCCACGATATCTAGTCTTTGCCTCACAATATCGGTCTCTGCTGCATTGCTCTTGTATTTCCCTGGTAAACAACTGTGAGCAAACAATGATATCTGTCAGTAGTTGATGACACAATACGTTACACTGTAAAACAGTACATATGTCCAAAAATCTATGCTAAAACAGAACATGTTACACAGGCAACACAGACAGTAATAGGAAACTTAGTTACACACAGTATCTGCCCATGTTTGGAGAAATTGTGTCTCCATATTGGCAACCTATGTACAAATATCCTGCAAAAGTAGCTTGCTAGGTGTAGCTGTAGCACACAAAACCCTAGACTGGAGTACAACTCTCCCTGGAATGGATTCCCACAAGTGATATACATGGTCATACTGGGCATGCTCCTACACTTGGAGAAATAAAGCCCATGTCTGACACCACAATGGACCATAGATATGCATTATCTGCAGATGTCCATGCACATACACCAAAATGTAAACTGTCTGGTCTTCACACACACACACACACACACACACACACACACACACACACACACACACACACACACACACATTGGACAGGAAAACCCCCAGCCAGCTGTAGGTGGCAGATATATGGTAAATCTCCATCTGTTTTGTGTGATACGTGCACATATCTAAGGCCAACATACTAACTACAATAATTCAAATATATACACACACATACACACACACACACACACACACACACACACACACACACACACACACACACACACACACACACACACACACACAGATACACATGGGGAAGAGAGACACAGACAGCAAGAGAGACAGTACCATTATGAAGCCTTTCCACCCAGTACACATCCCATAGTTCCACTCTACACTATCTGCTGATGTTTGTCACCTTAAATGTACCTTTGGACAAGCTTCAGATCTGTAAGCTCAATAGTGTGTGTGATAAATGTATAACTTACTTAAGCAAATACGTAGAGGGGTAGGGTTTTGAATCTCAGTCCTGGCAACTGTGTGTGTGTGAAGGAATTACTGTTTTACTCCATCCCCACCCAGTACACATCCCACTACCCAATATCAGAACATGTGCTGCAGTCAGTCACTGTACAAATTCCTTTTGTTAGGCCTCAGCCCTTATAGGCTCTGTTGTGCTTGTGATAACTGTATAACAGAGTACCAATACCTATTTATGCGGCAATCCTAATCACAGTCCTGTCAAATGGAAAGGTGTGTCTGCCTGTGTGTGTGCTTGTAGGTGAATGATTTTGAGGCCATTCCCACTCATTCCATTTCACATTGCCCTCCTTTATCACTGCTGCTGATGTCACTCACTGTTAAAGATACCTTTGGACAGCTCACAAAGACGTAAGCTTTGTGGTGTGTCTGATAAATGTGCAATATTATAGTGCAGTAAACTAGTTAGGGGGGCATTCTAATCTCTATCCTGGCAAATGTAAAAGTGTGTTTGTTTGTGTGAGAGTGTAGTTGTAGAGGCATGATTTTGAGGCCCTTGGCACTTACTACACTTCACTTTCCCCTCCTTTATCACTGCTGCTGATGTAACTCACCTTTAAAGATACCTTTGGACAGCTCTCGACTATGTGACCTTTGTGGCACTTCTGATAAATGTGTGATACTATAGTGTAGTTAGGTAGGAGTTCTAATCTCGGTCCTGGCAAATGTAAAACTGTTTGTGTGAGAGTGTTTGTAGTTGTAGTGACATGATTTTGAGGCCATTGGCACTTACTACACTTCCCTTTTCCCTCCTTTATCACTTCTGCTGATGTCACTCATCTTTAAAGATACCTTTGGACAGCTCTCAAATATGTAAGTGTCGTGGCATGTCTAATAAATGTGTAATGCTATAGTACAATTAGGTAGGGGTTTGAATCTCATTCCTGTCAAGTGTGTGTCTGTCCGTGGTTGTATTGTTAACATTGTGATCCATATCTATTGGGGGGGGGTTGCTACACTTTTGTGTGGTCCACCCAGCAAACTACCCAATGTCCACTGTGCAGGGCCCACTTTTGTGGTAGCTGTGGACACTCTTCAGTCCTATAATCTGTTTGTCTTGTGATATTACTATAGAACAATATGGAGTCCAAAACAAGATATGTGGCCCTTGTAGTCCTGGGATACAATTCTACACTCAGGAATCATAGGCAAATGCACTCATCTATTCTATGTCACTAAGTGGTCTGCAAAATGGCTCACAGATGGATCTTACAGTGTGAAAACAGTGGACTCCATATCAGACTGCAAAACAGTCATGAGTGGTGTCAGGCTGCCCAACAATCATGTGTGGAGTACCACAGCTTCTTGTCCTGTGTCCAGTCTTGTGTGTTGTGTGTGGCTCTGATATCCAGCCCAACAGGAATGGACTGTGGTTAACAATGTTTGCAAAAAATTGCTAATTGGGGGCTCTGTTTACATCCCCAGATTATGTTAAAATCCTGCATAAAGTCGCCACTGACACCTCCAACTGTTGTCAGAACACTGGCCTTACTCTCAATGTCAAGAAATGTGTCCGAGTCCCCTGTTGAACCAATGTGTTGTCCACAAATGACCACATCGGTGGTAGCCCAATGGAGACAGATATCCTTATAGGAGGTCTGTGAACATAGCTTGACAGCAACCTTGCTTCTGACCACCACACTGCCACTGTGGACAGAAGGTCCTTCCATGTGGCACACTGCATAACTAAGGGTGTGTCATTCAGGAATGAAGAGGTCAGTGTCTCCCGCTACTCCCGCTCATTAGGCCAATCAGCAAATCCAATGGCCCATTTGCCATGTAACTTAGTAAACACTGTCAACAACTGGGTAGGCTGCAACTGTACCTGACATGTACGAATCTAGGCATGGAACAACTGTCTGATATGGAAAGAGCCCAAAACCTCCAAGTCTTCCTGGTCACATCTTGGCTACTTACAGGCAATCCCTGCTTGGCTGACAATGCCATGTCTGCCCAGCTGTGTTACAAATGCCACAGCTAAGAAACTCCAATCTGTATGCACCGCATGCCATTGATAGCTCATCTGCATTACCACATTCAACAGAGCATGCTTGAGGAAAGGTCCATAACCCAGACACTGGCCACATTATGCTATATATATATATATATATATATATATATATATATATATATATATATATATATATATTGCATTAATGTCAATCAAAGCACCTCACTGGCCCTCTTCAAGAGAAATTCAGATGAGTGGATGGTGAATATAGCTGTCACCCTGGGGATCACTCAAGTGGCAGTAGTTGATAGATGGCATGGTGACAAATGTCAGTTGCCATGATACCAGTGTACTCGCACGTCCTACTTTTCTCATATTTCCATGGACATTAGACTGGTACACACCCAGGTACACCTGCACCAATGGACCTCAGTACTGACAAATGTGTCTGTGTGCATTATTGAGTATAACAGTGTTTGTGAGTTTGTAAACTTGTAGTTGAAAATACTTTGAGGACCTTCTCACCCATTACACCCCCCATTGCTATACTTAGAAAGGGCTTCTGCTGTACTGCACTGTAAAGGTACCTTGTGACACCCTTCACCCTATGGGCTACCTTGAGCTTGCAGTACCAACATAGCACTGTTCTACCAATGAGTAGACAGATGTGGTTTACCCTCTGAGTCCTGGCATATGTGAGTATGTGTGTGTGTGTGTGTGTGTGTGTGTGTGTGTGTGTGTGTGTGTGTGTGTGTGTGTGTGTGTGTGTGTGTGTGTGTGTGTGTGTGTGTTTGCAAGTATGTGTGAGTCTGCATATTTGTAGGAGACAGCATTCTGAGGCCCCATTCTCCAGACACACTGCACATTGCCATACATTACATGGGATGGTGATGTTGCTCACCTTAGAAAAGCCATGAAACAATTTTCACCCTACTAGCTCTGTGGCACGTGCAGTAAATGCATATCACTGTAATAGCAATACTTAAATAGGCAGGCAAAGGTTTGAATCTCATTCTTGGTGATTGTGGGTTTGTCATAGCATTGTCATGGGTATGAGTGAGTACTATATCCAATGTGGGTAGGGTGTTGGGTGTAATATTTTTACACCATGGTACCCCCAGTACATGTCCCAAGGTCCACTGTATGAGGACCGCTGTCACCATCAACCATACAGGTAACTGATGACACTATTCAGCCCAATAAGGCATGTGCTGTGTGCCAAAACTCTGTAACAGTATTAACTGAATGATGAGATAGGCAGGGCTGCTAACAGCAGGTGTGGCAAATGTGTGTATGGCTGTATCTGTGTTGGTCATTGTATATATTTCTGTAGCTGATAGTATTTCCTGGCCATTCTCACCCAGGGCATCTTCCATTGCCATACTGTGCAAGACCAGTGGATGTTGTTCACCTTAGAGGAACTGTGGAGAACACTTCACCCTACTTTCTCCGTGGCATGTGCAAGACCTAGGGAAGTAGTTGTTCTAATCTCAGTTGTGCCAAGTGTGTATGCCTGTATGTGTAAGATCAGTATTCTGACTGTGTGTTTGAGAGACAAATGGGGCCATGGTTTGCAGTTTTACACCATTGTACTCCCAGCACGTGTAATGCCCTACACCCATGTGGCTGATACCTAACTCCCACCACATGATGTGGCACAGACATCCCACAGTCGATGATTGCCACCATCTCACCCAACTGTCTATATATGACCTCAGCATAATAACAGTGGGCATCTCCAGTATCAAGGATGTTGTCACACATAACATGAAGAGTTGCATTTGTGACTCTGAGAATATGTCCAGTGTTAGATTTGACACATGCCTGTGGCTCCCTGACAGTCCAAAACATGTGTCTGGTGACACCTGCTGTGGCATTTGCGGCAGGGCCATGATGTGTGGCAGTCCACCTATGAGCACCCCTGTCCATGCACATGTGTGGAATCTGCCTGTTCTCTTGCTATGGAAGATGTATACACACTATATAGTTCTCTTAGATTTACATGAAAAATATGTGTATCATACTCATATTCACAGGTAGGATATGGATATGTACAATATCTCTGTAGCTGGCCTAGCAGTGGCACACTCAGTAGTGTTTTGCAGACACTCCAATGTTTGTCATATGTGAGCTATCCTTTCCTGAGGTGAGGTAGCACTCTGAGCTGTGTTCTATGTCACAGCAGAGAGAGGCAGATGCTATGGCCATAGGTGCTGTTTAGCAGGCCATCACTACAGCAAGTCTTACTCAGACATTAATCTTTCAAAATCCTTTTTCCCATTATTAGAAAAAAAATATTACATTCACTTATATGCTGACTTGTTTCACATACCTCTTTATTATTTCACACTGCACTGGGCTGTTTCAGAAGGTTGCTCCAAGTCTTTTTGTTTCTCAATGTGGTGTACTGGTAGACAGATGTTTGGAATAGGTGTCTGCATGCCCTTTATAAGTAATGCTCTTGACCAGGTGATGACCTGTGCACCAATTGGTGTTCTCCACTTGCTAATTGCATGCAAGGCAGCTGGGTAGTTCTTCCAATAGTCAATGTCATGGCAACACACTCTTATAATTGAGTACTTAATGTCAACGTTGTCCCTTTGCCTTGGATGTGAGGAACGCATCCTAGGGGGTGTATGGCTACTGAGTGTTACACACAGCAGGTGGGAATAACTCTTACAAGACTTGTGGAGATATGCCAACTAAATGGTGGAGAAGGTTACAGATGAAGGGACTGATTGTGAGTATTGCTGTTATATGGGTTGAATACTGCTAGTTGTATGGGCTTTGTGTGTACATGCTACTTCTGCATGGATGTCAGTCAGACAAAGTTATGTGCCTGCATAGCTCTGAGCTGTAGGCCTATCCACATAATGGCCAGAGATTTGCCTATTATGTTTGGTGTGTTACCCAGACAGGTGTTGTCCTTGACAAATCAGTGGCATACTCTTGTCATTACTGCCAGTAAATGGCAACATCCATTTGTGTTTCTGAATTCATATTCCTCTGAATAGAGATGTTGCAACCAACCCTGTAACACCAGCAACTTTCTCAGTGTATAACAGCAATATTTCAAATATGGCCCTGTGTTTGGACCTCTACCTTCACTTATTTGACAGGCTTTGTCCAGTTGTCATGCAGTAGAAGGTTGATAGGTATGGTCTATCAGTATTTAGTGCTGACATTCCTGCTATCATCCCAGTGATGTTGTGGAATAAGACACATTAAGTGAGGTAGATGCCATACATATGAGTGCAAAGGCTGGACAGCATGTAGAACCCTGTACAGTCAAGAGGTGGGTCTGCAGAATAGTAGGGCATGCCTTAGAATCAGTCTGTTAGAATATGTGATATTAGTTATTACATGGACAAATGTTCTATAGCTGTTACTTTTTATACATTTCACCATGGGGACTGTAGTGGGTCACAATGTACTTTTCTGGAAAAGCTCTGTTTCCCAGTTTGATTGAACACTTATAACAGAATCATTGTTATGTGAAGAATCAATTTACATTGTATCATTTGATACTGTATCCCCTAGGGGTTAACTGAGGAGTGTAATTGGAGGCTGTTTAAGAACATATGTAATTAAGTGTTAATTGCTTCCTGTATTTAAGGTAAATATGTTTTGTAATGTTGTAATACTTGACGGCAAAAAACATTAAAACATTTGTGTGTATTGATGGCTGGTTGTCTGTTGTTTTACTGTCTTCAGTCATTTTAGTTATATTGCTAAGAGGTCAGTGTATGTCTGACCATTGTGTATGGTCGATCCTGAATTTGTAGCACTGTACTGTGTACTTATTAGTTGTACTGTGTAGGGGGCAGCACATGTCAATGGCATGGGTCCCTTTGTATCATTGCCAATGTGTTTGTATGTCCATAGACTGGTCCTTCAACTTCATCTGGCGTGTTCCAGAATTGTAATAAGGTGCTCTTGGCTCTGACAGTGCTGCAAGTTATTGACAACAAAATCATTACTGATTCCACAGTCTTCCTTCCCTGTGATAAACTGACTGTTTTGCATGCTATGGTTGAAAACATCATAAAGTACTACAGTTTAGATGGCTTAGTGGTTATATGCTTTATCTGTTATGTGCAGATTCCTGGGTTCAAGACCTGCAAGGGCTGTATATTTTGTTGCAGGCCAGGTATAAATTATTTCCTTTACATAACATGCCTATATGTGCTGTCATTACAGTAGAAAGGGGTGTGAGTTTACTGTGTGGGACACATCTGTATACATGGGCGGTTGCACATATGATATGCACTCACACATCAGTCATACACCAGCTACACTGCCATGGAGACAAATATAAAATACCAGACATTTGACTATTAAAATAGCACTAATTAGTTACCATTCCTGTAACTAGTCTAGTCCAGATACAGATTTGCTGTATCCAGAACTGTATGTTAGCTTCTGACTGTTGCCCATGTCTGCTCCTCAATTTGTCACTTAGGTATGCTAGTTCTCTCCTCTCCTCTCCTGCACTTTCAATAGCTCATTACTTTAGTACTTTACCAAACATCTTGTAGCAAGTATTTTAGCACACAAAAGTGCTAACAGCACTAATTTTTCTATGAGGAAACAGCTCCAGTAATTGTTATTAATGGCCACCCTTCCAGGCATGTCTACAGGTCAGTACCCTGTGCTTTCACCTATTAATCTGCTAAACTTGGCCATCTTGAAGCAATGTAGCAACTGCCTCATGTACACTGACAACCCTCACCTCTTACCTCTCTTCACTCAGACTTGCAAGAGATGCAGTTATATATCAAAATTGGAAGCCACACACTCTCCAGCCAAGACCAGAATAGTTGGCCAAGAGGAGATGGTCAACACTTGCACCACACTACATGGAGCACATAGCCCTCCAGAACACACACCAGTACTGCCTTCATATAAAAACACAAACCACACATCCACCTTTGCGGAGGGTCTCAATAAAAAGCTACACAAACAGCAGAGATCTCCAAGGCAGACATGCACTCCACCACCACCACTACCACCACACAACACTAATCACAAGACACATATGTCTCCTAAACAGTGTGCCAGTCAACTAAAGTGCCTAAGGCAAAACAGCATGACCAAAACACTAGGCATAGTTGACTCACTAGGTCAAAAGAGGAGAAGGTGACAGTCAGCTGTCTGTCAGGTGCCAAGATCTGCCATATAACACACACACTAAGGTCCCTCAACAACAGGTACACATATGACTCTGTCATTGTATATGTGGGTGAGAATGACCTGAGACGTATCTCTCTGGACTATATGGAAACAGACATGGAGGAGCTCTCCAACTATCTAGCCCAGATGGGTATGATCCTAGCCCTGAGCCGCATACTACCATCACACAGAATGATACCACAGTACAAGCTGAAAACAATTGATTTCAACAATTGGCTACATTTCTGGTATCATTTTAAGGGGATCCACTATCTGTGTTCCTGGGATGACATGTTTGACAGACCATAATTCTTTGCTAGAGATGGCCTGCATCTGTCACTGCTGGGCTTCCAAATACTGGCCAAGGCTCTTGCTATCCCTATAGCGGCCTTTTTAAGCTCTGTTCCAAAGACCACATTACCACTGTAATAGCTACAAACAAATATTATCTGAGGATCATGCTGCTCAACACTAGAGGTCTACATTTCAAAATGCACTCACTCAAAGCTCTCCTTAAACTGGAGAAGATCGACAATTGTGCTGTAACAGACAACTGGTTCAAGGCAGCAGGAAGCACACCTGCACTATGAGGCTATCACTCATTCCACACCTGTTTGGCCCAGAACTTGGACCGAAGCTACAAAGGTGGTGGTGTTTCAATATTCGTAACTGATGCACACATCTACAGTCTGTTAGCACAACATAATGCATCTGCGATACTTCAGGTGCAGCTAACACTAGGTAAGACTCCCCATTCCTAAACACCTGGGGAATATTAGGTTCCAGCCCAACACTCTCATACTAGTCGACATCAACTACCCCACCATTAACTGGAAAAACTACTCATGTACCAATACACTTAGTCAATGCTTTCTGGAATTCATTAATTCCAATGCCCTGGACATGATCATTCCTTTTCCCACTACAAGTAGCAGCATCCTCGACCTGGTCATTACTAACATGGACGAAGGTTGCTCTACACCAATAGTCAACTCGTCCCTGGTTAGATATTAAAAAAAATAATCACCTTGGAAATCCATATCCCTTCCACTACCCCAAAAAGGTAATCACCATGAAATCTTCTCCAAAGCTAACTTTGGGCACCTACAAACAGAGGTGGCTAACTGCATGGCACCCATGCAGATGGGGACTAGTTGCAAGACTGCAGAATCTTACACCAGTGCACTGTACGAATACATGCACAAATGCATAGATCTCTGAACCTTGTTGTACTCCAATTGTCACTGGTCTGGAGTCAGATTTGGAGTCTGCTACTTTCACAGTGTGGGTTCTGTCTGTAAGCCAGTCAGCAACCCATCTCATGACATAGGTATTTATGCCTAGTTTAGTTAGTTTATCTGTAATTCCAGAGTGGGAGATACTGTCGAAGGCCTTGGTAAGGTCTAGGTAGGCTGTGTGAACCACCTTGGCCTTGTCCTTGTCTCTGGTGACTGCTTCAAAGAAGTCAATCAGATTTAGGTGACATGATGTACCTTTCACAAACCCAAAATGGGTGGGGTCCACAGTTTGGCAGTTACCTATGTTATTGTTTATAAGTTCCATGATGATACGCTCCATGGCCTTGCAGATCAGGTTTTCCAGGCTGATGGGACAGTGGTGCCCAGCATCTGTAGTGGCTCCCCACTTGTGGAGTGGGATAACCATCACTGTGTGCCATTCAGCAGGCACAAAGCCTGAAGTGAGGCTATGATTGATCATGGTACTTAGGTGGGGTGCCAGTTCGTTCTGTAGTTTGCGCTGAACACAGTCTGAGATGTTGTCTGGTCCCATGGATGCTGTATTCTTGGCTTTGGATAATGTGGTTTTTACCTGTGTGGCCATGATTACAGGGGCTTTACATTCATCCAGCATTGAGATGGGCCCTTTAGTGGGTGAGAAGGAGGTAAAAGCAATGAACCTATCTGCCAGGATTTTTTTTTTTATTTAACATTTGTTGACTGGGAAAGTCCGACTAGGTTCCACAGAGCCTGTTTTCAGTGGAGGCCCGGGGAGAAACGCTCCAGATGCATGTCTTTAGAATGTGGGAGGAAACCAGAGTACCCGGAGAAAACCCACATGAACACAGGGAGAACATGCAAACTCCACACAGAAGGCACCCCAGCCGAGAATCGAACCGGAGAACCTCTTGCTGTGAGGCGACAACATTAACCACAGCACCACTGTGCCAGGATGTTGACAACATCAGTTGGTTCTGTATATTTACTGCCATTGTGCTGTAACTCAGAGCAGATCTGAGTGTTGCCATTGAGATTCTTGACATAGCTATAGAATGCTTTGTGATTGTCTTTTGAATCAGTTCCAATTTTGTTTTTCTAACTAGCTTTGGTGAATTTTATGAGAGATCTCAGCTTCTTACTGAGGCTGATAAGGGAGTTCCTACAATCATGGGAGTTTACGCCTTTTTTGCAACAGTTTCTTCCTTCTGTTGTACAGTTTCTTTATGGCAGGGGACCACCAGATTGGCTTCCTTTATAGGGAGGAGAATATCTTGGCTCTATTTGTGATGGCACAAGCCACGCACTTCTGTATGTGTCCATACAGTGCATTAGTGTAATATTCAGCAGTTGTACTTCTATTTTCCGTCTGCGTGGGTGTCATGAAATTAGACACTTCTGTCTTCAGAAGCAGGAAGTTGGCTTTGGAGAAGTTCTTTACGGTGGTTTCCTTAATGGGGTGTGTGGGTGGTATGTATGTATATATATATATATATATATATATATATATATATATATACATATATATATATATATATATATATATATATATATATATATATATATATATATATATATATATATATATATATATATATATATATATATATATATATATATATATATATATATATATATATATATATATATATATATATATATATATATATATATATATATATATATATATATATATATATATATATATATATATATATATATATATATATATATATATATATATATATATATATATATATATATATATATATATATATATATATACATATATACGTATATATATATATATATATATATATATATATATATATATATATATATATATATATATATATATATATATATTCATAGGTGTGTATTAGGCTTAATGGCCCTGGAGCCATTACAAGCCTAGCCCATAGGATTACCCTGGTATCATGCCACCCGACTGTAGTTCCTAGTGCCTCTGTTGAGTAGAGCCACTAGAGTGATCCCCATGATGAATTTTTTATTTCCAATCCACTCATCAAGATTTCTCTTGACGAGAGCCAGTGAGGTGCTCTGCTTGATATGTATGGGAAGTCTGTTCCAGAGCATGGGCAGTCTCTGTGTTATGAACCTGTCCCTACAGCATGTTCTATTGATTGTGGTACTTAAGTTGAGGTGTCTGGAGTTTGTGGTGAGGTGGGATCGGGGTTTCTTTAGATGTAGCATTTCTCACAGAGCTGGCTTTGTAAGTCAAGCAGAGATTGCCTATAAGCAGGCGATATGAGACACAGAATCATTGGAGTTTTATGAGTCTGTCCATATTGGATGAGTGTTTAAGGCCTGGGATCCTCTTTGTGAAGTACTTTTACAGCCTCTCCAGTTGTTGCAGGTGTCCAGTGAGGTACATGCCAAATGGGGGATTGTACTCAATGATTGGCTTAATGAGGGAAGAGTGGAGGGATACAATGATCTTTTTCTTCCTGGATGCAAAACCCTTAGTAATGAGATGTGCAACATAAAAGGACTTTCTGACCAAAGTGGCAATGTGGTGATCAAAAGAGACGTTGCTGTCAGCCTGTGTTCCAAGACCACTTATAACGCCTTCTGCATTCAGTGGACTACCATCAATGTGGTAATTCAAGAGAACCGGGTTTATCCCGAGGGAGATGACAGATTTTTTGGCACTGAGCTTAAGGCTATGGTTCTGACACCAGTCATTGGTCTCATTGAGGCCTTTCTGTAGGATGTCAACATCACTTGGGGTGTTAATGATAGCCCCCAACTTGCAATCATCTGCGATCTTTGTCAGCCACAGTCCCTTTGTGTTGGCCCAGACGTCAGAGAAGCAGATACCAAACAGGAAAGGACCCAGGACTGAACCCTGTGAGACTCCACTCATGACTGGTCAGCATTCTGTCTTGGAGTCAACTACTTTTACACTGTGAGTTCTACCTGTGAGCCAGTTTGCAACCCACCTAGTGATATAGCAGTTGATGCCTAGCTTAGCGAGTTTTTCATAGATTCATAGGTAGGTATATTGGCCCTAGGGACTATATAATCCTAGCCAAATGGTACACTGGCTTTTGCATCCAAGAAAATTATTTTCCTGTGCCCCTGTCAAGCAGAGCCACAGAAGTGATCCCCGGGGTGAATTTCCTATCTCCCATCCAACCATCAAGATTTTTCTTGAAGAGTGCTAATGAGCAGCTTTGCTTGGTATAGATACGTAGTTTGTTCCAGAGTATAGGAAGTCTCTGGGATAGGAATATATCCCTCCAGTATGTTCTGTGTATTGTGGTGACAAGATTTAGGTCCCTAGAGCGTGTAGCTCGGAGGGATTGGGATTTCTTTTTGTGGAACATGTCCAAAAGCTCTGGGTTTGAAATAGCTTTGTATGTTAGGCAGAGATCGCCTCTGAGTAGTCGATATGCGACAGAGTAAAGCTGGAGTTTTTTAAGACGGTCTGCGTAGGGCATCTGTTTGAGGCTGGTAATCCTCTTTGTGAGGTATTTCTGTGGCCTTTCCAGTTGTTGCTGTAGATGTCTTGTAAGATACATACCAAAAGGGGTGTTGTACTCTATAATCTGTCTAATGAGTGATGAGTAGAGGAGAACAAGGACCTCTTTTTTTCCTGGATGAGGAACCTTTTGTGATGAGGTGTGCCATGTAGAAGGATTTCATGATTACTGTGACAATGTGATTATTAAAGGAGAGTCTACTGTCCACCTGTGTCCCAAGGTCTCTTATTACACTTTCGATGTTAAGTAGACTACCGCCTATGTGGTTGTTCATGGGTACAGAGTTTTTACCAAAAGATATGACAATGCACTTTTTGGCATTGAGCTTGAGGCCATGGCTTTGACACCAGGAATCTGTCTCAGTGAGGCCCTTTTGTAGGATGTCCACATTGTTAGGAGTTTTGATTATGGCTCCTAGTTTGCAGTCATCTGTGAACTTTGTCAGCCAAAGACCTTCTGTGTTAGCCTATACTTCAGAGAAGTAGATACCAAACAGGAGAGGACCTAGGACTGAACCCTGTGATACTCCACTTGTCACTGGTCTGATGTTGGATTTAGAGTCTGCTACTTTCTCAGTGTGGGTTCTGTCAGTGAGCCAGTTGTCAACACATCTTGAGACATAGGGATTTATACCTAGTTTAGTGAGTTTATCTATAATTCCAGAGTGGGGGATGGTGTCAAAAGCCATGGCGAGATCAAGATAGGCTGTGTGAACCACCTTACCTTCATCTACAGCCTTGGTGACCACTTCAAAGAAGTCTATCAGGTTTAGGAGACATGATCTGCCTTTTACAAACCCGAACTGGGTAGGGTTCAGAGTTTGGAGATTACCAGTGTCATTGTTTATAAGTTCCATGATTATACATTCCATAGCCTATCAGACCAGGCTTGTCAGGCTAATGGGGTGGTAGTTCCCAGGGTCCGTGGTGGTTCCCTCTTTGTGGAGTGGGATAACCATTGCTGTGTGCCATTCAGTGGGTACAAAGCCTGAAGTAAGGTTATGATTGAACATGGTACTTAGGTAGGGTGCAAGTTCATTCTGTAGTTCATGTAGAATGCAGCCTGGGATGTTGTCAGGTCCCACGAATGCTGTGTTCTTGGCTTTGGAGAGTGTGTTTTTTACCTGTGCAGCCGTGATTACAGGAACTTTGTATTCTTCCGGTATAGAGATGAGCCGTTTAAGGGATGAGAGAGGGGTAAAGTTAGCACTGAACCTATCTGCCAGGATGTTGGCAATATCAGTTGGTCCTGCATATTTAGTGCCATTGTGCTGTAACTCAGAGCAGATCTGAGTGGTGCCATTGAGATTCTTGACATAGCTATAGAATGCTTTGTGGTTGTCTTAAGAATCAGTGATGATTTTGTTTTCGTAACTAGCTTTGGAGGATTTTATGAGGGATCTCAGCTTCTTACTGAAGCTGACCACAGAGTTCCTCCAATCATGGGATTTTACTCTTTTTTGCAACAGTTTCTTTCTTCTGTTGTAGAGTTTGTTTATAGCAGGGGATCACCAGATTGGCTTCCTTTTTTTGGAGGATAGTATATTGGTTCTGTTAGGGATTGCATGATCCATGCACTCGTGTAAGTGCTTATAAAGTGCAATTGTAGTCATACGTCTGCATGGGTGTCATAAAGTTTGCCACTTCTGTCTTAAGAAGCTTGAAGTTGGCTTTGGAGAAATTGTTTACGGTGGTTTCCCTAATGGGGGGTGGGGGTGGGATGTGCATGTCTAGGGTGATTTGCTTGTGGTCGGATTTGACCAACAAGGAATTGATCTCTGCTGTGGAACACCGGTTGCCCATATTGGTAATGATCAGGTCTATGATATTGCTGCCCCTAGTGGGGGTGTGGATAAATTTATTCAAGGTGTTGGAATTTATGAAATCCAGAAAACGTTGAGCACAAGAGTTGGTACATGAGTAGTTTTCCCAATTAATGGTGGGGTAGTTGAAATTGCCCATTATTAGGGTGTTAGGTTGTATCCTAATATTTTCCAGTGTATCAAGAAATGAAGAGTGGGAATCCTGGGGCATGGTGGGGGATCTGTAGCAAGCTACATTTGGATTGTGGTCTTGCCCAGAGTTAGTTGCACTTGGATAATCTCAGATGCATTATGCTGAGCAACTAGCCTGGAGGTGTGGATGTCCTCAATGAATATGGACACTCCTCCACCTTTAGTGCTTCAGTCCAGGTTACGTGGCCGAAATGTGTGGTATGAATTATATCTGGTAATGCAAGGGTGCTCTCTGGAGCCTTGAACCAGATTTCTGTCACTGCACAGATGTCGATTCTCTCCATTTTAAGGAGTGCCTCGAGGTGTGCATTTTGAGGTTTAGACTTCTAGCATTAAGTAGCATTACCCTCAGATTTTGCTTGCTTGTACCTGCTACAGTGGTGAATTTGTGATTTGAATCTTGCTTAAAAAAGGCACTATAGGGGTGGCAAGAGCCTTAGCCAGTATCTGGAATCATAAGGGCGACAGGTGCAGGCCATCACTGGCAAAGCATTGTGGTTTGTCGATCATGTCATCCTAGGCAGACAGATACTGGATCCCCTTAGAATGACACCAGAAGCTTAGCCAATTGTTGTAGTCAGTCATTTTGTCCTTGTACTGTGGTATCATTCTGGGTGATGGCAGGATGCTACTCAGGGCTAAGGTCATACCTGCCTGAGCTACAAGATCAGACAGCTCTTCCATGTCTCTTTTCATGTAGTCCAGGGAGGTACGTCTCAGGTCATTCACACTAACATGGACAATGACAGAGTCATATTTGTACTTGTTGTGGAGTGACCTGAGTGCATGTGTTATGTAGCGGATCCTGGCACCTGACAGGCAGCTGACAGTAACTTTCTCTTTGTTTAGCCTGGTTAGTAGAACATCAGTGTGCCTGACTATAGAGTCACCTATGACTAGAGTGTTGGATACGTTGTTATTCCTTATGGGCTGTGGTTGAGTGACACACTGAGTTTGTGGGCTATGTGTCATTTGGGTTGTGTTGGGGGTGTGGAGGTTGCTTGCGTTTCTGTTTTGGAGGTCCCTGTTGCTTGGATAGATTTTTTTGAAAGCCTCCATGAATGTAGGTGTGTGTTTTGTGTTTCTTTGTGTGTGTTTTGGTGGTGTTGGTTTTGAGGGTCTATGTGATAAGTGTGGTATGGTGCAAGTGTTTACCTTCTCCTCTTGACTGTCTAGTCCAGTCTTGGGTGAAGAGAGCTTTGCTTCCAGTTTGACTATATAAGTGCATCTCTCACAGATTGTTGTGTTGGGTGGAAGGAGGAGAGGGTTGTCTGTGTACATGAGGCAATTGCTGCATTGCCCCAAGATGCCCAGATTCATCAGGTAGACAGGAGAAAACACTAGGAGCTGACCCTTAGACATGCCTGGATAGGTGCTTATTTATTAAGTACTAAAAACTGTTTTCCTCTAGACAAGTGAGGAAAGTTGAGTGTTGTAGTAATTTGTAGCTTATTTAGTGCTTACAATGAATTCTGAACAAGTGCTGAGCTCAAAGAAACAGATTTGAGTGCTGAAACTAGAAAACTGGCTAGTTATAAGAAACAAAATTAAGCTAGAAGGCTTCCCTCCAACACATAAAGGCTTGGGGGCTCAGTAGCTTACAAACAGTTCTGGATACAGCAAATCTGTATTTGGACTAGACGACTTACAGGAAAGGCAGGAAACAAGATTAGAAAAAATTTCTTTTTGTAAAGTGGAAAGGGGAAAAGAGGAACAGAAGCTAACTGGGTTGGCCTTCTCAAATGTTCTCCCTGGATTAGGTAGAAAGAGGTAATGACACTAGACTGGGAGGAGTATCCCAGATCAAATTTACAGTAGGGGCGGGCAACTGCAAAGCCACCAAGTATAAAAACAGGATACCAATAGGGCGGGAGGGTAGGGAACAAAAATCAGAATAAACAAACCCAACCAGATGCTTAACAATTGTAGAAAATTCTAGTCAATACCTCACACACAGTGAGTAAAATAAAAGTGCTATAAATAACTCTATGATTCCTGAGTGGGGAATGATATCAAAGGCCTTGGCCAAATCAAGGTAGGCTGTATGAACCACCTTTTCTTCATCCACAGCTTTGGTGACTGACTCAGAGAAGTCAAATGAGTTGAACAGGCATGATCTACACTTCACAAATCCAGACTGTGCAGGATCCAGACTTTGGAGATTCCCTATATCCTTGTTTATGAGGACCATGATGATGCGTTCCATAGCTTTGTATATCAGACTTGTCAGGCTAATGGGGCAATAGTTCCTTGGGTCTGTAACAGTGTGCCTTTCAGTTGGGACAAAGCTTGAGGTGAGGCTGTGATTGAACAGGGTACACAGGTGAGGTGCCAGTTCACTCTGTAGTTCATGTAGAACACAGCCAGGGATATTGTCAGGTCCCATAGAAGCTGTATTCTTGGCCTTGGACAGTGCTGATTTAACCTGTGCAGCAGTAATACTGGGTGCCTGGCAATCTACTGGTATTGTGATTGGCCCTTTGGGGGGGTAGGGGTAAAGTTGGCACTGAATCTGTCAGCCAATATATTGGCAATATCTGTTGGCTCAGTATAGGAGGTACCATTGTGCAATACCTCAGAGAAAATCTGGGTATTGCTGTGGAGATTCTTTACATAACTATACAAGGCCTTGTGGTTGTCTTTACTATCTGCTGCAATTCTATTTTCATAGCTGGCTTTAGAAGATTTGATGAGGGATCTCAACCTTTTGTTGAGGCTGATAAGGGTGCTTTTCCTGTCTTGGGAGTTCACCTTATTCTGCATCAGTTTCCTCCTTCTGTTGTAGAGTTTGTTTATGGCAGGGCGACCAGTAGATTGACTTCCTTGTTTTTGAGCAGAGCATCTTGGTTCTACCGGGTATGGTGAGATCCTTGCCTTTGTGTACGTGCTCGTACAGTGCATTGGTGCATGATTCAGCGGTCATGCAACTATTCTCCATTTGCATGGGTGCCGTGAAATTAGCGACCTCAGTTTTTAGGAGCCCAAAGTTAGCTTTGGAGAAGTTTTTCATGGTGGTTACCTTTGTGTGGGTGGTGGGAGGGATGAGGATTTCCAAGGTGATTAGTTTGTGGTCGGATCTAACCAGGGAGGAGTTGATTACTGGTGTAGAGCAACATTCGCCCATGTTAGAAATGACCAGGTCAAAGATGTCGCTACCTCTAGTGGGGGTAAGAATGAGCTGGTCCAGGACACTGGAATTTATGAATTCCAGAAAGCATTGGGCAAGTGTATTGGTACATGAGTAGTTTTCACAGTTAATGGAATTGTAGTTGAAGTCACCCAGTATGAAAGTGTTAGTTTGGACCCTAATATTCTCCAGGGTGTTTAGGAAAGTGGAGTGTGCATCATGGGATGTTGGGGACCTATAGCAGGCTATGACCTGAATCTCTGTCTTACCCAGTGTTAGCTGCACCTGAGGTATCTCAGCTGCATTATGTTGCACTACCAGTCTGGAGGTGTGCACATCCTTTATGAATATGGAAACACCACCGCCTTTGGAGCTTTGGTCCAAGTTCTGGGGCCAAAAGGTGTGGAATAAGTTATAGCCTGGAAGTGCAGGGGTGCTTTCTGCTGCCTTGAACCAGGTCTCTGTTACAGAACAAATGTCAATGTTCTCCATTTTAAGGAATGATTCAACCAAGTGCATTTTGAGATTTAGACTTTTAGCATTGAGCAGCATGACTCTTAGATTGCATTTGTTTGTAGGTGTTATGGTGCTAATTTGGTCTTTGGAATACTGCCTAAAAAAGGCACTATAGGGGTGGCAAGAGCCTTGGCCAGTGTCCAGAAGCCCAGGGGGGACAGATGTAGGGCATCTCTGGCAAAGCATCGAGGTCTGTCATTCATGTCATCCCAGGCAGACATATACTGTATCCCCTTAGAATTTATATATATATATATATATATATATATATATATATATATATATATATATATATATATATATATATATATAGGTTTACATTCATTTGATCGTGTGCACATTGCTCGATCGGGTATAACTTTTATGCACGAATCTCGTAATTCTGAATGGTCGGAATGTCATAAACAACACCGAATTCGACATTTTTGACCACTCTACCAACTAAATGAGTGCTACCATGGGTCAAAAAGGGGCGATATTTTGTGATTTGCAACTCTTACAATCACTTTTTTGAGATTTTGCAGCACTGCTTTCGACAATACCCGATCAACCATCCACCGGCTGATCAAATGCATGTATACCTATATAGGTGTGTGGCTTTTCACTGTATGTCACGGCTTCAAAGTGGGTGTCATGGTGAGCTATGTGTTCCACATGGCATGGTGAAGGTCTTGATCTTATCCTCTAGACCTGCTAGTCCAGTCTTTGCTAGAGAGTGCATATGTCCACTTTGGATGATATAAAGGTAACTCCCACAGGCCTGAGTGTTTGGAGTTTAGAGAGGAGGGTTGTCTGTGTACATGAGCTAGTTGCAACAGTGCCTCAGAATGGACAAGTCCACCAGGGTAATGGGTGACTGCACAGAAAACTGCCCTGCAATCATTCCATGAGGAGTTGACATAACTAGTAAGTACTGGGGCTACTTCTGTGATGAATGAGTACTGCTGATGGCTCCCAGCTGTGCCACACTTATTGATACATTAATCTGGTGAAGTGCCAAACCACAATGCCATTTGAAGTGCAAGGCAGAAAAAAATAGCACAATGTAAGGGTGGAACGGAAGGCAGACTTATTGCCACCTGTAATACTTTACCTCAGCTGTGCAGTTATCAGCAGGTTTGGCCATTTGAAAGTTCAGTAAGCTTTGTAGTGCATGCAGTAACTGTGAAACACTACAGTAGATATAACTAGATAGGCAGGAGATCTAATCCCTATATTGGCAAGTGTGTATGTGAGAAACATGTCCTGTGTGGGTTATACCATTTTTATTTGTGTACCACCCTGTAATTGTTCCATCGCCCTACTTTACTAGGCCTGCTGATGTCATTCATCCTAGAAGTTACTTGGGAGAAGAAGAACTCATGTAAGCTCCATGGTGCATCTGACAAATGCGTAACACTGTCGCAGAAATAACTAGACAGGTATGGATTCTATTCTCAGTACTGGCAACTGCGTGTGTGTGTGTGTGTGTGTGTGTGTGTGTGTGTGTGTGTGTGTGTGTGTGTGTGTGCGTGTGTGTCTGTGTGTTCCATTGGCCAAAGATCATATCATAAAGAAAAGTTCAAAACATACACTGTGAAGCAGTAGAAAACACTACCAGTCAGCCAAACTCTTCAGTCCACGCTGTTTTTATTCTTCCAACATACAAAGACACAGATTAAGATCATATCTTGTTTGGCTGATAGCATATTGATTGGTGTACCATCCATGCCTGTTTATCACCTCCCGATGGCGTTACCTTATATAGTGTGGTAATGGCATCTGCCTCACATGCAGCATGTTAAACTATTATGAAGGGCATTCCAGTCCTCTGTACAGATATCTATGGGATATCCAGATGTTTAGGTTCATAGGTGTGTACTAGGCTAATGACTCTGGAGCCTTTACAAGCCTAGCCAGAGGATTACCCTGTCATTGTGCCACCTGACATTATTTCCCAGTGCTTCTGTGGAGTAGAGCCACTGCAGTGATCCCTGGGGTGAATTCTCTATTTCCCATCCATTCATCAATATTTCTCTTGAAGCAGGCTGGTGAGGTGCTCTGTTTGACATGTATGGGATGTCCAGTCCATAGCATGGGCAGTCTCTGGGTTATGTACCCATCCCCTCTGGCATGTTCTGTCAATTGTGTTAGTGAGGTTGAGGTCTCTGGAGCATGTGGTGTGGAGGGATTGGGATATCCTTGGATGTAGCATTTCTAACAGAGCTGGGTCAGACATGGCTTTGTAGGGCATGCAGAGACTGATTCTAAATTAGGCGATATGAGACAGAGAATAGCTGGAGTGTTTTGAGTCTGTCCATATAGGACAACTGTTTCAGACCTAGGATCATCTTTGTGAGGTACTTTTGTGGCCTCTGCAGTTGTGGCAGGTGTCCATTGAGGTACATGCCAAATGGGGAATTATACCCGATGATTGGCCTACTTAGGGAAGGGTAGGGGGAGACCATGACCCCCTACTTCCTGTATGCAAAACCATTAGTAATCAGATGTTCCACATAGAAGGACTGTCTACCCACAGTGGCAATGTGGTAGTCAAAAGAGAGGTTGCTGTCAACCTCTGTTCACAGATCTCTTATAATGCCTTCTGTGTTAAGTGAACTACCATCGATGTGGTGATTTATGGGAACTGAGTTGTGCACAGAGGGGATGCTGACACATATTTGGCCATTGAGCTTCAGGCCATGCTTCTGACAGCATACATTGGTCTCAGTGAGGCCTTTCTGCTGGATGTCAACATCACTTGGGTAGTTAATAAAAGCTACCAACATGCAATAATCTGCAAACTTTGTCAACCAGAGTATAATTGTGATGGCCTGCACTTCAGAGAAGTACATACCAAGCAGAGGAGGACCCAAGACCGACTGTGGGACTCCACCCGTGACTGGTCACCAGACTGATTTGGAGTCAGCTACTTTTTACTTCTGTGGGTCTATCTGTGAGCCAGTTTGCAACCCACCTAGTGATATAGTGGTTGATACCTACCTTAGTGGGTTTTCTATGATTCCAGAGTGGGGAATGGTATCAAAGGCCTTGGCCAGATCAAGGTAGGCTGTATGACCACTTTGACATCATCCACAGCTCTGATGACTGCCTCAAAGAAGTTGACCAGGTCGGGCAGGCATGATCTACCCTTCACAAAACCAAACTGTGTGGGATCCAGACTTTGGATATCCCCTATATCCTTGTTTAGTAGGTCCATGATGATGTGTTCCATAGCATTTCAATCAGACTTGTCAGGCTAATGGAGTGATAGTTGCCAAGGTCTGTAGTCGCTCCTACTTTGTGGAGAGGGATGATTGTAGCAGTGTGCCATTTGGTAGGGACAAAGCCTGAGGTGAGGTTGTGATTTAACAGGGCACACAGGTGTGGTGCCAGGTCACTCTGTAGTTCATGTACAACACAGCCAGGGATATTCTCAGGTCCCATAGAAGATGTATTCCTGGCCTTGGACAGTGCTATTTTAACCTGTGCAGTAGTAATACTGGGTGTTTGGCAATCTACTGGTATTGTGTGGGGGGTGAGAGAGTTCAGGTTGGCACTGAATCTGTCGGCCAGTATATTGGCAATATCTGTTGGCTCAGTATAGGAGGTACCATTGTGCAGTAGCTCAGAGCACATCTGGGTATTGGCATGGAAATTATTCACATAACTATTGAAGGCCTTGTGTTTGTCTTTCCTTTCCACTGCAATTCTGTTTTCATAGCTGGCTTTAGAGGATTTGATGAGTGATCTCAACCTTTTGTTGAGGCCGATAAGGGAGTTGTTCCAGTCTTGGGATTTCACCTTTTTCTGCATCAGTTTATTTGTTCTGTTGTCAAGTTTGTGTATGGCAGGGGACCACCACATTGGCTTTCTGTTTTGGAGGACAGCATCTTGGTTCTATTGGTCATGGTGAGATCTATACATATGTGTATGTGTTCATACAGTGCAATGGTGTATGATCTGGTGGTCATGCAACTATTCTCCATTTGCATGGGTGCCATGAACTTAGCCACCTCTGTTTTAAGGAGCCCAAGGTTAGCTTTGGAGGTGTTTGTCATGGTGGTTACCTTTTCGGGGGGGCAGGGATGTTGATTCCCAAGGTGATTAGTTTGTGGTTGGATCCACACCCCACTGTTTTGATGTGTGGACTCAACAAGGTCATGTATGTCATGGCATACATCAGAGAGAGTTGCATCCACACCCTGAGTATTTGTGTGTTGTGCTGTTCACTATGTGCCTGTGCATCCATGACAGACTGAACATGCTTCTGATGACTCCTTCTGTGGGACTTGCAACAATGGCCCAACGAGCAGCATTCCTCCTGCAAGCACCACTTTCCATCCGCCTGTGTGGGAACTTGCCTGCACTCTGGCTATGGCCAGTATCTACTCTTACATCTGCCATAGTCACCACACTATCCTGTTCAATGCCACCACCTGCCAACTGTCCATCATCGGTGGCCACTGGTGATGGGGTATGTGTGGGCATTGTCACTGTGTGCAGTGATGGTGTGCACAAGGGTGGGATTCCAACTAATGGCACAGATTCAGCCCCTGACAGCCCCACCTGTACCTCCATATTCCTATCATCATTGGCAGACTCTGCAGAGATATTAACATTGTTTCAAATGGGGGGAGGGATCCAGACTCCATTGCTACCTGTGAGAGGAAGACAAAATATGTACATTAATACCTGTACTTTGATGTTGGCTGGTAAACACACACACACACACACACACACACACACACACACACACACACACACACACACACACACACACACACACACACACACACACACACTTACAGGTAAGGTGACACAAGTCTGTTACACAGACCACACATTACCCACATGGTGACATGCATGACACATGGCTGTCAACATCATGCATTACAGCCAGTTGTACATGTAACTGACAATATAGAGCTCTGGGATACATGAATAGTGTTAGTGTGTGATGGCCATTCTCCAGCACAGACTGCAGCCATGTACACATCATTGCTGTCCACCTGTATAGCACAGTGGCAAGTACTACAGGACATACCTCACAACTGTATATATCCTCACAGGATATGTAGCAGTCTGGCTCATATGTCTGCTCTATTTCTCATAACCCCTGTGTTTCTCTGTGATATACATGGGATGATCTGAGGAGTGACATCACTGATTAATGACATACATGTGAGTGTCAGATCTGCAAATGAGCAGCCAATGTATGGTCACACAATCCCTATTACACCACCAGCCTTATAAGCTTAAACTGGATATGATAAGTGTACACAACCCTGTTAACATTCCATGTTCTTGTAATATAGAGGATGAGACCACAATAATGCATTCAAATATGTCACCCACCTTCCATGTGGCATATGACCTGTGCAATCCAACTGATAAACAAACACATGTGATACGTGTAAAATATGATGACTGCAATATGTACAATATGTTGATTGCATATCTGTGCACACTCTTAAAATGATAAGTTGTTGAAGCACCTTGTAAGTGGCTTATAGCATTCACTCTTCTTGTGAAGGTGTCTATCAGCATGGCACATCCTGACTTGGCATTATTTGGCCACTCTTCCATGCAAAGGTCACCCAACTCTGTCAAAATGCAAGGGCAGCTCATGTGCACAGCCCTCATCAGGTCACACTGGGTGTTTCTATCTGGTGTAAGTTTAGGCTCTGGCTGGGACAATCCATACCCATGTTTGTGTTCAGGTGGAGCCATTCATAGGTAGCTTTGGCTGTATGCTGCAGTTCTTTGTCATGTTGAAGGCTGACACACCTCCTCATCCTCAGCGATCTTGCAGATGCCTGATGGATTTTAGGCAGAAGTGGGTGTTATTAGGAAATGTTCAGAATTCCCACCACCGTGAGTACATGCCCTGTTCTGTCTGTGGAACAGCAGTCCCACAGCAGGCTGCTGCCACCAGTGTGATTCACCATGGGGATGCTGGTGTACAAGTTATGAGAGGTGTTGCTTGTGCACCACACATACCTGTTGCTATTGTGGCTGTGAGGTCGATCCCTAGTCTCATTACAACATAACACATTTTCACACCTGCCTTTGGGAGACATGATGTGCTGTATTGCAATTTGTATCCACCCCTGGCTGTTTTTGGTGTGTGGATATGCTTCCATCTTCTGACCCTACCCCATAGGCCAGACGTATGCAGAATATGGGAGAGTGTTCTTACAGGTAGTACAGAACACCAGTACTAGCAAGAGGTTTCTGCAACTCCCTCAGTGTTGCTGTATGTCCCCTGGCAACCTCCCTGGCCAGGTCTTGACATGTGTTGTCATAATTTTTGGAGGGACATCAGGTTCTTGTCAACAGCACTATTGTCCCATATTCACTCCACCTTTTGACAACTGTCTCCACTGTGTTACATTGTGTATGCACTGCTGTGGTAATGTTGTTGTACCCCACTCTTGACTGATAGCTTTCAAGCATGAGATCCCTTTGCTGCTTTGTATGCTGTCTGCAAGCCATGGCTATTGCTGTTGCAGGCAAATGAGCATATGTCATGGTTATCCCACTTAGACAGCAGACTGTTATTTGGTGTTAGTCAGAGTACCTTTACTTGATGGCTGTTGTGTACTTAAGCAGACTGTATGCTGCAAGTAAATCACAAGCTGCTGCAATAACATATTATTTGATGGGGGTGCACACATATGCATCCAGCATAATGTGAGGTTTGTATACTCCATATTTGGTGGCCAACAAATTGATTGTCTGTACAGGGGATTGTTCATGTCATAGGTCACATTACAGTTTGGAAAATATGAGTACTGATATTGTGGTCTCAATTTGTATAGACATCACAAACACCTGGCATCTTAACAGGGGTGTGCACACTGTTTATATCCACTATATGACAGTAATGTTTCACACATGTCCCTACCTTAGGCAATTTGTCCACCCATTGTTTTGCTCTCTGTCCAGAAGTCTTGCACTGACAGGCCATGTGATATGCTACAGGGATGATACATTATCATCAGATAGGCCCCTGTGGTGACCACTGTGATGCAATGCAGTTGAACCCAACACAGGTAAACATGGACATAAAGCAATATGGCTATGAGTGACAGTTGTGTGCATGGTACATTGCATGGCCTTCGCATGCCTGGGGTACTGGCAAACCACAACAGTGCAATTGTACATTCACCAGCTGCAGGCTGCTGTCCCACATGCAGACAGGAGGGGCACAGGTAGTTGAGTGAGGGGAGCATGGTCAGCAGGCCCACAAGTGGCACTGGTACAGGATGGATGCAGCAAGTGTGCACATGCACAGTATAACCCCCAATACTACACAATTTGCTGTCCTTCACCATAGATGTGCAAATCTGTGCATTAGAAAACCCCATCCACAACTGTAATCTGACCTGACACATATATGTAGATACTCTACAATATCAAGTATGTCTGCTGCACTAGTCTAGTAATCTACACTGGGGCTTTACCTGCACACTCCTCGTCCATTGTCTGGGTGCCAACCACCTCCAGTATGTGGGGGATCTGTCCTCTGCTGTTGTACTGGGATGGGTGCCCCAAGGTACCCGTGGAGCTCCTCAGTAGATGCCAGTGGGGCTGCAAGGCCAGGCCCATGCCTGTGGCTGTGTGATCCCTGGCCACCGCAGCAGCCATTTCTAGGCATGATGTATGAGGTCACTTTCACAATGCCAGACTTGCTATTATGTACATGCGTGCAGGCCAACATAGTTTACCCTGTGGACAAGGTCGTCCCACAGGCCAGTCCTCTCCTGCAGATGTTGCTGGCTCCAGCCAAACATTATGGGATGGTTGTGTAGTATGGGTTCTATGATTATATTTGTCTGAGCTGATGAGAATGTTGACCTTTGCTGATGTGACATTGCACCTGGGAGATATAACAAGGGAGACACATCACAGGACCTCATACATTTGGCAAAAATATGTACTGAACCTGCACATCTACACTGAGTACCAGTACCCACTACCCACAAACACACCATAACCCTATAACATATCAGCCCTGTATCTGCATGCATTGCACTGCTGGCCCTGAGGTGTCATATTCCCCAGTGAGGCATTGGGCATCTTCCATGTGGATGTGGTGTGGATGGTGCCAAGCCTTGTTTTGACTACAGTGTGTAATGTTGCTGGGTACACATGCCTGAGTTCATGTAGGATGCAGACAGGGATGTTATCAGGTGCCATGGGTACCTACATTTGTTGCCTTTCAGTAGGAAATATGTACCTGCTCACTGGTGATGAGGGGATGGGTGTGGGTGCTGTACATATCCAGCTATAGTGCTGCTGAGCCAGGGTGTGATGTTTGCCCTAAACTTATCAGTAGCAGGTTGCCTATAGCTATGCTGTGTGTATATGTGGCCTGATTGGCCACCATTACAGGGTGGGCTGGTATGTGGCCTCAGAGATTGCAGACATATGTGAAGATGACCTTGTGATTGGCCTTGGTGGATGTGTCCAATTTGTACTCAAAGTCAGCCTTACAGTACTCCACCTGTGACCTTATATGCTTGATCAGACAAAGGCTGACTTGATACCAGGTTGGTGCGTGCTCCTGATTTGGCCTGAACAGCCAATCTAGGGACCAAGTCTGTGGTTTGTGGATTGCTGCTGTCCACCACAGGCATTCAGCCTACCTTGAGGGGGTTAATGTTATCCTGTCGGGTATTGCTGAGGCCATACAGCTATGTAGTTTCCCACACAGTATTGTGTTGTGGGTCTGGACACTGCTGCTAGTTCCACCATATGGGATGCCCTTTATGTGGGCCTTGCCCATTTACCTGGCCTGTGCAGGAGATATTACAGAGGTGTGGGGGTTACAGCTTCACATATCGTAGGTGTAATTACCTCACAGGACAGGACATGTGGAGACAGCCCAGCATCATGGGGGGCAATGCTCCAGAGTTTCATACAGCTTGTATGTTATTAATGTTGTTATACACATAGGTGGTTGTTACATTGACAGGGTTTGTCTGGACATGCATTTACTGGGTGACTTGACATCTGACAGTGATATGCCTCTAACATAGCTCTCAGCTGACATGTTGTACACAGACTGGCCAGATGTTTGCCTATTATCCTTGGTCTGTTCCTTGACCAGGATCTCTTTTTGTGGAAATGGTAGGATCATGTGAGGATTGTAGTCAGTACATGTTGTCATCCACTGGTTTTCTACACATCATTTCCTTCAGGGATATGATGTTACAAGGACACATGTAACAGCAGCTACTGTCTCAATTTGTAACACCAGTATGTGTGATAGGTCCCTCTTTCCAGCGCCCTGCCCCTTATGTATGCCATGCGTTGTCCAGATGTCCTGAACTATGAGGTGCAGAGGTATGGTATATCATTAATTATCAAATGCACACCAGTTAGCATGACAATGACCTGGCAGACTCCTGGCCATGGTATGCAGCAGTAGCCAGGGTTATGCATCCACACCCTGGTAATTCTGTGGAAATCTGCACATATGACAGTATGCCTGTCTGGCCATTGTGAACAGACTGCCAAGGCTGTGTAACAGTGTTGTGTGTTTATGTTTTTTAGGCTGGGTAGGGAGAGTAGCATCTGTGAGTGCCATACATCCTTTACCTATTTAACTCTGCATGCTGCTGCAGCTGCTGGTGGTATATCAGGTCCGTATGCTTGTAGGGACTGAATGTGACATGTCATGTAACACGTCCGGATTCCCAGTACACTGTGGATTGGCAGTATATATAGGGGCAATGTGTGAATGGTAAACGGTATGTGGTTGCTCTCACAGTATTATACTGTCATGTTCAGTTTGCTTACTCTTATGTTGCTGTCACTGTGATGCACTTGTTTGTGGGTATGCACCTTCACACCAGTGTCTGTGTTCCACTAGTATTACATCCCTGTACTGCCTGTTATATTTACTACTGCTTGTGTACAGCCCCAGAGCTGGCCCTGGGTATTGTTATGTCAGTCTGATTGTAGTCTGGTCATTGCTCAATGGCTCCGTGTAGTTTCCCTACTGTTGTGTTATGTCCACATATTCATCGGATGTCCAATTGTGTGACCAATATCTTTGGTCTGATACCTATAACTGTTATGTATGCATGACACATCAATGGGATGATTTGGGTACTGAGGTCAGTAACTAATGAGAAGCAATACACTGTTACTACATGGACGTTCTCAGCTTATCTACTGACATATTTTGCACGTCTGTATTTTCATGCCTTTGTCCCCCCATTTTGTCAGGCTAGGTCCACATTCATTGCATAAAGGGGTTCTGAGCATACCCCTCCAGAGCCAGATTTTCTACAGAATGTCCAGATGTTTGGTCCATAAATTTGTTCATTTCCACAATTTATTTCTATTTGCCTGGTAAATCACAGTGATGATCCAAGGATTTATGTCAGTTAATACATGACATGACATGTCAGTTCCCATCATCATATCATTCAGTGATTGTCTGCTAAAACACACACTGTTCCTGTAGCACGTCTTCATTTGTAACAATGATTTTCTAACTACGTCCATATATGTAGCGCATCCCCCCATTTTACAGTCTTTGCACAGGTTCCTTGCACTAACAGGTTGGGACGGGTGGTTCAGAGAAATAACTACTGCACTGCATGTTTAATACATATATATATATATATATATATATATATATATATATATATATATATATATATATATATATATATATATATATATATATATGGTTCCCCTTCACAAGAGCGAATGGATGGAAGCTCGAAATTCATAATCTCGAGACCAGAATCTCAAACTTCCATTCACTCGAAATTGTGAATGGGAGCCTTAGGTTTAAAAAAAAAAAAGTTAACTTACCTTATTGCAAGGGGCCAGGTCCCCCTGTACACTAGCAGTTTAAATGTGAATGTTCCGTGACCGCACTATAGTGGAGGGATGGAAAATCTTCCATTTTGCACTTACGCATATAGCGCGGAATGTGAGATTTCCCTTTCCTTCACTATAGTGCGATCTCGGAGTAGGTATATTTAAGTAGGGGGGTGTGGGGGGTGCAGGGGGGCAAAGCCCCACTGCGAAAACATTTGAAAGGTGTTAATTTTTTTTGTCCCTTTCATATGTTCACGTTTCTCTAAATTCGAGATTCTGGTTTCGAGTTTATGAGTTTTGAGTTTAGAAAAATTCTATCATATGAAGGGGAACCATATATATACATATATATATATATATATATATATATATATATATATATATATATATATATATATATATATATAAATATATATATATATATATATATATATATATATATATATATATATACACACACACATATGTGTGTGTGTGTGTGTGTGTGTGTGTGTGTGTGTGTGTGTATGTGTGTGTGTGTGTTTGTGTTTGTATGTCTATATACAACGCATAAAGGGTTCCACGACACTTTCCCCCTAATGTTGTATGCCTCTATTGCATGATATGTTTGAAAAAGCAACAGCAACTCCTACAGCTGAGCTGGTGTACTGGTATATTTCACAGTTTAAAATATTCAGGGTCATAAGTCCAACACTTGGGATGGCTGTTTTTTTTTTTTTATTAATGTTAAATGACCTGACTGCAAGATATGTTTGTTAAGGCATTGATGCATCTCACAGGTCAGATGGTGTAGTGGTATGTTGGTATGATTGTTGAGGACAGTGTCCTGGGTTTGAAACTTGGCAGAGCTGGCTCTTTTTTGCTGGAAAGAACAAGGTCTGAGGGATACAAACTGATGAAGGCACATGTATGCATATCATACGTATAATGTTATATTTAAGCAATAACCTACAGCTGGGTGTGGGTAATGCTGGATTCACCCACAGTTGGTTTGTTTTGGTCACGAGGTCAATGCCCTCATGACCATACAATGCTAACCATGGGTAAGTCCAGCATTGCCCACACCCAGCCGTGGATTATTGCTATTATACAATGACATTATTTAAGTAAACAATACTTACCTTTCTTAAATGATATCATTGCATCATGCCTCCATGCTGCCCTTCCACAGTTTTCTGGTATCCTTGGCCATTTCTGATGTACTGCTCATGTGTAAGGGACGTGTTCCCACACCTACGCAGTACATCAGTGCTGTGCAGAGGTAGCAACAGAGATAGGGGGATCTCAATTGCTTTTTTTAACATATCTTGGTATGTTATACGAGTTGATTAACTCGTATAACATAGTGAGATATATTAAAAAGGCAACAGAGATCTTCCTTTCTCTGTTGAGAGGAAGATCTCCATTGCATTTTTTTATGATATCTTCATCATAGTGTTCTCATCATAGTTTAGTACTAAGCTAAATGCCCTTGCGGGCCATTTTTAGCCCAGCCAATTATCCCTTGTGAGACTCAAGTTCTGCACTTTGTGTTTGTAAGGCAAACACCTTAACCATTAGGCCACCCTCCCAACCCCATTGCTATGTTATACAAGTTCTTCTACTCGTCACACATAGCGAGATATGTTCAAAATACAGCGGAGATCTTCATTTCCCATTGCTATCTCTGCAGACTGGAAATATATAATACACACAGGTGATATACAAATGGAAATAGTCCAGGCATCTGGACCTTTTTCCATTTGCATACTCACGGAGTTATAATGCGCACTCTGTTTGGGCTGGCCAATTAACGTACTCATTTCTGTATGTTAATGGCCAGTCATTGTATGATATAAAATTAAATATTTACAAACACATCTATACTTTTACGTTTACCTTCTATGACATCTCCCTATGTGTTTTCATTACATTATATTTTGTGTGGCCATACTGTATGAGGCACATGTGTTTATATGGGGGTTTCACAGTTTTTCTGCACTGTCATCTCACTTTTGGAACTGCTACTCTACCCTGGTTGACCAAAAATAATTGCTGTATAATTTACATTTACTATAATAATTTTAACACTAGTTTCACATGATAAAAAAAATTGCCTGTCTTGGGACTCAAACCCTGCATATCAAGCTGTAACTCTAACCACTAAACAATAATGGCTTGGATGTTTTCCTTATCTATTTTCATTTAACTCCTATGGGATGTTTAAGCTGTAATGTACACACAAACATCCCTTGGGGCATTATATACAAGGATATATTATTATTATTTTCTGTAGGTCATGGGTTGTGCATTGTGGTGTTGTAACACCTACCTGGGACTGTGTTTGTGATAAATTGCAATGATTGGGCTTTCAAGATTGTGTGCATGTTTCATACTGATGCATGACATGTACAGTATGGGCTTTATGTATTTTGTGGGGCTGGGGTTGTGCTTGTGTACACTTGGGGGATTTATCCCCTGTTATGTGTGCATTTGCAAACATGTCCTGCTTCTGCAGACTGCAGAAATGCCATATGGTGCTTTAGCAATACTAATACACCCCATGTATTGCTTTCCTACTGCCATTTTTTTTCAGTGTCTGCCAACATTGAAATGCTCTATTTTGAATTTCAGTGTCTGTGGACACTGAAATACTGGCATAATATTAGAGCTAAGCTCTAATATTATGCCAGTACAGCTTCAGGAGTGGCATACGGCACTTTCTGAGTACAAGGGGTGTATTTAGTGTCTGTGCTCTGCGCGGATACAACCCCTGTGCTCGCACAGAGAACTGTGTCTGTTTTAGAGCATGGCAGCACACTTTCATACAATTTGCTGAATCCCGGAGAATGTTTGAAAATGTTTTTAGTCTGATAAAATCCAGTGTTTGTGGACAAAATATATTTACAAACAAAAATATAAATTTGCTTCTGAGTAACACTTTTATTCATGTTTTAGCTGCTTTACATATATATACTGTGCACCAAATAGCTTCTTGATATGCACCTAATATTATGTCTGCAGCCATTTTGTAGAGGTGTCTCTTATTTATGAGTGAGCAATTGCCCTGCATTTTGTACACAGTGATCCTACATGGTGAAGATCATGGGCGCTGGATTCCGTAAAGCTTGCAGAATCCGGCATATTACACCGATATCAGTGCAAAACTGGATAACATTGTAATACATAAACATAGTACAAGAAATTAAAAGTAGCTCAGCATGTAATAGACTATAGCAGTATGAATGGTATACTAAATAAATCCCTAAGTAATCAGTAAGTGATAAGAAATGATTATCCAGTCATGATGTACAGTAAAACAGTTATGGAAAGATAATCACAATTCAGGCATCCTGATAGTTATACGGATATACATATAACAGAATCTGTCCAGTAATTTTAATGACAACTGCAGAATGCAACTGACTCTGTTATGACACAAAAAATACTAACTATCCTGATATAAGCTGCATGGCATTCGTAAAATATATTTTCAAGAATACACCCAGAAATGTCACAGACAACTATGGATATTTCCATAATTCTTCCACTAACATAAAATATGTGCTCCAAAGCTGCAATGCCATTTGCATAATATATATATATATATATATATATATATATATATATATATATATATATATATATATATATATATATATATATATATATATATATATATATATATATATATATATATATATATATATATATATATATATATATATATATATATATATATATATATATATATATATATATATATATATATATATAGATATATATTAACAACACTCTTTCCAGTAATTTCAGAAACAAGTATGAATATCTCTGTAACACATGTATTAATAAAATATGGCAGCCTGGACTTACGAAGTCTGACAGAATCCGTACATTTTTTTAAAATTGAAGGGCAATCATGACAACATCACCATAGCTAACATTTGCTATCAATGGGTTGGGACTTGCTTTGGGATCACAGATAATGCACACAACAAGGGAAAGTGGGATATAGAAAAGAAGATGTGGGGGATGGGTGAAGAAGAGGGACGTGCAAGAGAGAATGCTGGAATAGGAAAATCTCAGGGAAAAATCAGAGGAGCATGGGCATTTTTTTCTTTTTTTGGTGGGAAAAGGCTCCATTTTTTTTAAGAATAAGGAAATGTAAACATATGGAAAGAGGAGGAGATAGACATCACAGGAGGCATACCCATAGAACAACTAGCATAACACATGACAAAGTTGGGAAAAAAACAGTAATAACAGGTAATTTACACAGATGGTACACAGCAGAGAACAACAGAAAAGTTGAGGGCTGAGATGCATACCAGTCATGAAGAAATGCAGAAAAACATATCTACCTATGCACTGCCATGTTATGACATATAGCAAATTGTGTGGCAGTAATACCAGGACGTGTATGACCGATGGGTGATGTGTGTTCTAGGATAATAAAGTAGGATCACAGTACACATTGGATAAATATACACATATCTAATTAGACCATCAGCAGTTCAGCTGTAAGCCAAGCAGCATCACAGATGAACAAGTGTAGGTCTAACAGTGTTAGATAACCCCAGCAGAGGACAGAACCAAACCTACAACCATGTATGTAAAAGACAAATGACCAAGCACAGTGCCAAACAGAAGTAGTGCAGAAGAGCAACAAAGGCTGCTACATACACAAGTAGGTGTACACAACCCAAGCAAATGTGTAATGGAATGTGTATAAGTTATTCACATATGTCATGCCAAAGGCAACACACCGGTGTAGATATGTATGCATGTCTGTCAGTGGTGTAAATGGAATGTACATAAATGCAAGGCCGATACACACACATGCACACACACGCACGCACACACACGCACACACACACACACACACACACGCACACACACACACACACACACATGCACACACACACGCACACACACACACACACACACACACACACGCACACACGCACACACACACACACACACACACACACACACTCACACACGCACACACGCACACATGCACACACACGCACACATGCACACACGCACACACACACACACACACACACACACACACACACACACACACACACACACACACACACACACACACACACACACACACACACACACACACACACACACCATTGACAATAGTATGTTCAGAAATGTAACAATGCAGAATAATAAATATATAAAGTTATGCACATGGATGTGAAAAAAGTACACTGGGCAACACACAAGTATAATGAGAATAAGGACGTATTGCAAGCATTAGCCAGCAACTTGCGTGCTCATGTCCCCCATTGTAAAATGGCCATACAATTGGCACATGTCCACTGTGTCAAATTCATACATAGCTATGGTCATTAGTCCCAATAAAGGCAAACATATCTGTAAAAAATAATAGCGAAATATGAAGGTTGGAGAGAGGTGGACAACCTGGCCCCATATCAGTTTAAAGCAGGACAACATAAACTGACACAATGCAAATACATGTGTGCAGCACACAGGGTGCTGTAGAAGCCAAACAAATATATTTAACCACATAGAAAGTGTATGTCAAATGGCCAGATTGATTACTGATGTCCATAAAACTGGACATATATAAACACACATACACAGCAATGTGCAATCATGTCACATCAACATGCATAGGTAAGCAAGCTAAAAATTACTAGCACATACACATATACTGTCATGTAAATGTCAAATAAAGAAAAGCAGGTGTACTTCAACCACCCTGCTCATTACAGAGCAGATGACACTCCTGTAAGCATCATTACAGCACATCAGCAGTAACTCAGTGAATGCTCACATGTCCAAGGTACATTTGTGTGTTACTATATATCTGACTATGTGCACATATGCATGCATACAACTATTTGTCGAAGGTGTAAACTGATGCCAGTACATAATGGATGTAGAAATGCTACATACAACAAACATGACGTAATGTACTGTGAAAGAATAAGTTGTCTGCAATACTATGTAGAGATTAATATTTGATCCCTTTGCCCCACAGCATCTTGGCTCAAGGACTTTCCCACAATTAACCCCTCCCCCAACCCTCAAGAATTTTCAAAAGTGGGAACCAAGCAGCTAGAATAACAGCCTAAAACTTTAGCATATCAACAAAAGATAGTACTGCATAAAACATAATTTTGAAAGAAAAAAAAAACATTTTTGCCAAAACTCTGTCAATATCCCATCACATATCTTAATACCCAGTACACCTAACATCCATTTGCAACTCTTAAGCTCAAAACCCTCATCTTCTCCCAGACATTCACCACTGTTATCATCCCTATGGTGAACTATGAAAGAGAGCCAAACAGCAGTGAACAAACCAAATAAAGACAGATCTCTCTGCTGTCTCCTCCACCACAATCTCCACTCCCATCTCCTTCCTCACCCCTCCTCCCTGCAACTGCACAACACTTCAAGCTTTTGTTCAAGCCACCAGTAAATCAGTGGGTCACCATCAACATATCATTACTGTGTGCATTCAGCTTTCCCTGCTCGATGTTTACAAAGCATTCTAGTGCCAGTTCCCATCAACAACCCTCACATATCTAACTATAAAGTATCAATATATCGAAGGGAGACCACTCAACAAAAGAAGCACAAATCAAGACACAGACAGCATAAATCAGGTGTCAATTTCAACAATACTATATTTCAACAAAAGAAGGCACTGACCAGTCTGTTCATTTCACTCATGCAAGATCCTGTTATGATTGATGCCCTCATACATTCAGACAGCTCCCATTCCACAAGCACAGCTATGATTCTCCAGGCTTATCGCCTGTCAGCATCAACTTATAGAGCTATGCGTTGAAGAGTTAATAGATATGATAACAAATATGGTGCAACATGAAAGTGTATACACTAAATATACATTGTTTATTAAAAAAGAGTGTGCTGATACTAGAATAGGTAATAATATAGCTATTATTTGAACTATAATAATCGTCACATATTTTTTGAAGAGACCCTTAAGCTTATATTATAAAAAACAGTAAATATTTACCACATTTATTTTAAGAGAGGTTATCTTGTATTTTTTTATGTTCTTCATATTCATCAGTAACCTTAGCTATATGGTTTATATCCTGCCAAGGATATAACAACCAGCCAGCATCCAAAGCTTCAAGGCACCTTCCCTACACCCAGACTGTAAAGCAACTTGAGCTGAGCTGCCTAAAAAACAAGCCTGGGTGTGAAGCCCTTCAGAGTTTTACTGTTGCCAAAGAGTACACACCTTCAAGGCTTTTGAGGATTGATGGTTGGTGTGTGCCTTACTTAGCTGGGTAGATAAGTTCTCTTTAGTGGAAGAAACTTCCATTTTCTTATTTCTTACTGATGTTTATTACTTTCCTCTTCAGGTAGGTTATTTTAAAGCTAGAAATTAGTTTTAATGGGTTGTCTTGAGACTGTAACATACTCTTTCTTACATGGAGCACTTGTTGTTTTTGTCTTTTTAAAAGTAGTATAACCTAAATAAACTATTTTCTGTGGAGTGTTTATTTTAAGGTTGTGGACTGTCATAGTGTTTGAAGGTGCTTTTAAGTGTGTTTTTTTTCAGTTGAAAAAGTAACTTTTGTGGGCTGGTAGGTTTATTGGCATTGTTTCTTGTTTTTCACTACCATGGTTGGTCTTTCTTCCAACCACAAAATGAAAAAGTTAGGCAAACAGCCTTTGCCACCACAGCAGGCCAGCAATTTGCCTCGTCTGCAGGCGGGTGACTCTGCTGTGGCCATTTGTTTTACCTTAGACCACTCATTTTTACCTCAGATTCCTTTGGTGTATCACCTACAGCCACTATCGACCGGGGGTTATCCATGTCCTCTGCAGCTGTTGTAATCCCCTCAGTGGACACAGGAGTACAAATCTTGTTGATCCTGGGAAAGGGAACAAGTAAGGTTTTCCTATTATGTCAGAACATTGTGCCCATCCCTGGGGAAGCACTGACTGCCATTAGTAATGTGGCAAGCAGAAAACCTGGCACGTATCTATGCCTTCTTACATTTCTTTGAGTATGAGTAGTTTACTGGGACTGGCACAGGCTTTGATTCAGGCTATTGTTCCTTCTTGTAGAGTAGTTTACCTTAAAAAAAGAGGGATGCCTGCTTTCCTAAAGAGATACAAGATTCCAAATTTGAACAGGAATATAAAGGAACAGATTCAGGGTTTTATCCTCAGATTTCTTGTTCAGACTCAGAGGAGGGTTCACATTCTGATAATCCCTGTGGAGGTTTCTCTTTCTCTGAGACTATTAATAGAATGTCCCGGTGTTTTCACTTGGAGAACACTGAGGTTTCTCAGTCCCTCACAAAAACTGCTATGAGTTGTTACAGAAGGACTTTCCAGAATCTACACCCATTCCTCCTGTCCTGTCTGCTTTAGATGATGTGTGTCTTACTGCCTGCAATTTTCCTGATAGTCAGCCAGTTGTTTTTAAAAAGGCAGATAGGATGTATAAAGTTTCTTAGTCTTTTAAATTTTTATACACTATTCTGGAACCTGACCCAGCAGCTATAGCCTTAGTTGACTCCGCTGGTGCTGAGCACTTAGGTAATGCCAATTCTGCTCTTTCTAATAAGGATGGAAAGAAATATTGATATGTATGGGAAAAGAGTGTATACTTCTGCAACTCTGAATTTCAGAATTTTAAAGTCAGGTTTATATGTTAAAGTTTATTCTGACATACTGTGAAAGTATGAGGAATGTTCTACCGACAGTTTCTTTTTGTGAAGAAAAATCTGCTTTAAATAACTTAGTCTCCTCTATAGCACAGGCCACTCTCCATTGCCTGCATTCTGTGTATGACTCTCTTGATACTTCTTTCTGGGCTATGGCCACTGATATGATTTAAAGGAGGTTTATTTGGCTGCATTCTCAGAACCTTCCAGATGATGTTAAAAATTAAATTTTAGATTCTCCCTTGGATAGAGATTTAGTGTTTGGGCCTTCTGCTGCAGATGTGATCAAAAAGTGTGATGAAAGGGCCAAGCTGATACAGGAAATTAAGATTTTTCAGTCTTCCTTTTTCAAATTGTCTAAGGGATTTTCTTTCTCCTCGCCCAATTTCAACAAAATAACAGAATAAACAGTCTCAACAGAGCTTAGGTGAACAGACATTTAAGAAGAAGTGGCAAGGTGGTCCCAAAAAGAAGTCTCATATCTCCCAAAACCAAGGACACTCAAACAAGTCTAAATTACTATGCAAGAAACTTGGTATCCCCCTCCCACTGTGGCCCTCTTTCTCTTCCAGAAAGTCTGAAACTCCATTTTTCTCTTTGGCAGCAGATTGTTTCAGAAAAGTGGATTCTGAAATAATTCAGCAGAGTTACAGATGGCAGTGGGAGGAAACTCCTTCTTTCCAGGGGTCATTCCTCATCTGCAGATCAGGCTGTTTTGCTTCCACCTGTTCTTCATCACATGCTGTCTCAAGGAATGATAGAACCAGCTTCTCATTCCCAGGTGGGGAAGAGTTTTATTCTAGGATGTTCCTAGTCCTAAAGGAAGAAAATGTTTGGAAACCAGGTCTGGATCTTTCTTTCCTAAACCTATTTATGAGAGTGCCCAAATATAAAAATGTCACTCCATTACCTGTTGCCTCTTCACAGTTCATAGATGTGTACTAGGCTAATGACCTTGAAGCCTTTACAAGCCTAGCCCATAGGATTACCCTAGCATCGTGCCACCCAACTTTAGTTTCCAGTGCCTCTGTCGAGTAGAGCCACTGGAGTGATCCCCGGTGTGAATTTTCTATTTCCCATCCACTCATCAAGATTTCACTTGAAGAGGGCAAGTGAGATGCTCTGCTTGACATGTATGGGAAGTCTATTCCATAGCATGAGCAGTCTCTGGGTTATGAATCTGTCCCTCCAACATGTTCTGTATTCCATAGCATGGGCAGTCTCTGGGTTGTGAACCTGTCCCTCCAACATGTTCTGTTGATTGTGGTAATGAGATTGAGGTCTCTGGAGTGTGTGGTGTGGAGGGATTGGCATTTCTTTAGATATAGCATTTCTAACAAAGCTGGGTCAGACATGGCTTTGTAAGTCAAGCAGAGATCACCTCTAAGTAGGTGATAGGAGACAGAGAATAGTCGGAGTTTTTTGAGTCTGTCCATATAGGACAAGTGTTTAAGGCCTAGGATCCTCTTTGTGAGGTACTTTTGTGGCCTCTCCAGTTGGTGCAGGTGTCTAGTGAGGTACATGCCAAATGGGGCATTATACTCAATGATTGGCCTAATGAGGGTAGAGTTGAGGGAGGCAATGACCTCTTTCTTCCTGGATGCAAAACCCTTAGTAATGAGATGTGCCACATAGAAGGACTTTCTGACCACAGTGGCAATGTGGTGGTCAAAAGAGAGGTTGCTGTCAACCTGTGTTCTCAGATCTTTTATAACACCTTCTGTGTTCAGTGGACTACCATCAATGTTGTAATTCAAGGGGAACTGGGTTTTTCCCAAGGGGGGGGTGACGACACATTTTTTAACATTGAGCTTAAGGCCTTGGTTCTGACACCAGTCATTGGACTCTTCTTCCTCTTTTAAGTTTCCTGGTAATACTAGATGTAAAAGATGCTTATCATCACATTCCTATTCGTCCAGACTTCATCCGTTTATTAAGGTTATGTGTGTCTGGATTACATTATCAGTTTTCTGCCTTACCCTTTGGACCATCCACTGCACCAAGAGTGTTCACAAAGTGTCTAGCGCCAGTTATAGGTCATTGCAAGCTACAGGGTATCCACATTTATCTGTATTTAGATGACTCACTTATCTTTGCAAAGTCTTTTTCAAAATGTCAGTAATCTTTCTCTTGGGTTAGAGATCTCTTGCACAAGCTGGGATTCCAAGAGAACATTCAAATGTCTTTCTTGACTCCCTCATGTAGGATTGTGTTCCTTGGATGTCAACTAGACACCTCAATTCAAATATATTTTCTTCCACTGGAAAAAATAGATCTTTATTTAGATCTATTTCTAAGGGTTTCCACTCAGACTTCAGTCACTACCAGGGAATACCTCAGGATTTTGGGTTTCATTTCATCTATGATTCTCATGATACCCCTGGGAAGACTCCACATGAGAAAGATACAGTGGTATCTGAAATTTCTTTGGTCCCAGCATCAGCAACCTTTATGTTTTCAGATCCTAGTACTGGGGTTTGTCAGAAGACAAATCACTTGGTTGAGACAACAGTTATCCTTAAATCAAAGTCTTCCATTCTATCTCCCTACTCCAAAGCAGTCAACCATCACAGATGCTTCAGACTTTGCTGGGGGGAGCAATTTCAGAAAAGATTTACATGCGTGGGGGTATGGGACACCAAGAACAGATGCAAACACATAATTATCAAGGAGATGCTTCCCCTAGTTAAGGAACTCAATTCTCTAAGCCATCTTTGGTCCTCAGGACCTCTTCAAGTGGTGACAGACAATAGCACAGTGATGCGGTACATCAACAAGCAAGACGGAACCAGGTTTTACCCCCTTTGCAGACTAGCCATGTTAGCTTGTGATAGAGGTGCACATCATGATCTCACTTTACAGGCATTCATCATTCCATCAGAGCAAAACTGTGGGCAGACAAACTGAGCAGGACCAGGGCAGACCATCAAGAATAAAAAGTAGATCTGGGGGGGTTTCCACAATTTGATCCATCTGAGGGGAAATCCTCAAGTAGGCCTCGGTTCTGAACAATTAACTAGCAAAATTCTGTTGCAGGGCTCCATGCAAAAAGGCCTGGAAGACACATGCTTTTTCTTTTCTTTGGACAGGAATGTCTCTGTATGCCTTTCTTGCTTTCCACTAATATCCATAGTACTTCTGAAGATTCAGTAGGAATATCCCAAGAGCATTGTGGTGACGTCCTTCTGGCCTAGTTTCTCCCTTCTTTCAGAAATGGCCTGGGGCAATTATCACAAGCTTCCTCGCAGAATTGATCTACTCACACAAGAGCAAGTGTATTTGATACACCCTTCCATCAATCATCTTCAACTGACTGCCAGGATGATGGGGTCTTAATTACTTTTAGCACCTGTTTTCTGAGGATGTGCAGCAGGTACTAATGGAGGCAAGAAAGCCTGCTACTAATACATCATATATTAGCAAATGAAGATTTTCTAGCTGGTACAATCAACATAACTAGCACCCATTCAGGGCTAGTTGTTCTCTTGTTTTACAATATTTGTGTCAGTTACTATCCTATTGCCTTTTTTATTCCTCTATCAAAGGCCATTTATCAGACATTTTAGAATGTCTGCCCATGGATCCTCCTCTTTCAAAGCAGTCACATGTCAAAATGTTCTTGAAATGGGTTTTGCATAAGATGCCTCCAAGTAAACTGGTGATTCCTCTTTGGGATCTTAGTTTTGTTTTAGAGAATCTAGCACTTGCTCCATTTGAACCTGGTAATCTGGCTGATGTGATGTTCTTAACATGAAAAACATTTTTTTGTTTGCTCTAATGTCTGGAAGAAGGGTTTCTAATTTGCAAGCTCTTATGGTGAGTCAACCCTACTTCAATTTCCAAAGGAAAGTGTTTCTTCGAGAACTAGTCTTTCTTTTATGTCTAAAGTGGTAGCTGAGTTTACTTTAAGTCAAACTATACCTCTACCGGTTTTCTTCCTGAACCTAAAAATGAGGGACAAAGGATACTCCATACCTTGGATGTCCACAGACAACTCGGGTACTGTCTGGGCAGAAATAAATCTTTTAGAACATCGGATCAGTTGTTAATTTCTTGTGAAGGTAAGAAAAAGGGACAGCTGGTATCAAAGCAGACTGTTTTCAAATGGTTGTCTAAGGCTATTATCTTTTCGTATACTCACCATGACAAATCTTTTCAAGGCAGGATCTAGGCCCACTCAACAAGGGCCTTGGCTTCTTCTGTGGTGTTTTAGAAAGGGTTGGATTGTAGAAGTATTCTAGAAGCTGCTACTTGGTCCTCTGTATATACATTTACAAAACACTATAAGTTGTATTCCTTCTCTAGGTCTAGATCATGCTTGGGTAGGACCATTCTCCAGCTGCTCCTGGACCCTTCTCCTTCCTCCTCCCAAATTTAGTTAGCTGTCATAATCTAGCTATATAGCTAAGGCTACTACAGCAGTGATTGATATGATGAACATAGTAGAGTTATATAACTTGAACTTACCATAATAGTAGATGTTTGAATGATTACTGCTGCAGTAGACACTCCTTCTTTCCATCCCATTGATTTTTGGTGTGTTTTTCTATGCCAGGGTATGGATATTCATTTTTTGTTATTCCTAGATTTGTCCTTTCAGGGCTCAGCCTCCCTGTTTCTGCTGGCAGGAAAGCTATAAAGGGCTTCTTGATCAAACTTGTCTTTTGGCTCAAGCTGTTTGACAGTCTGGGTGCATGGAAGGTGTGCTGAAGCTTTGGAAGCTGGCCAGCTGTTATATATTTTGTGAGATATAACCCATATAGCTAAGGCTACTGCAGCATTGATCATTCAAGCATCTACTGCTATAGTAAGTTCCGCTTATACAGCTGTACTTTCCCTTACAAGGTAAAGTTGAAGTCAGATTAAAGTGAATCAGTGGATAAAGTCACTAAGTGCAGTTCATTTTATCTGAGAAGTCTTCAAAGCTTTTGTGTTGCAGTTTGTGGTTAGTTCAGTGTTACTTCTTTTTATTTTTAAATCCATCCACGAGGCTTTATCTGAGGATCTCTTCAGATTAGAAGATGCACAGTCTGTTTCTTTTGTAGTGGATAATATACTGTTGTTCTTTACACAGGAAGTTGCATCTTCTAAGGAGCTAAAAATTCTGTTTCCAGTAGTTAATTATGTTTTAATTCTTGCAGGGAAAATTATCTGAGATTTACTTCCATTTTGATTGAATTGCTTCATCAATGGACAACATATTTTCCTTTGCTCCATAGTTTTTGCCGTGGACTCATTATCAATTCTAATACTATAATGTCCAAATTTCAGATGTGAGTTTTCCATGGTGTTTTAAGAACAAGTTCTTTATCTATAAATGACAGACAGTTTGCAATTATAAATCCTGGAGGATATGTAACAGCAAATACAGGCTTATCAATAGCTTTGCGAGCCTTTTCTACATTATACGACATCCCTTCTTGAAGATTTAATATATCAGGTATGCAGGTAGTTAAAAAGCTGTTGTCTTTTCCCTCTGTTTTTTCAGGTAGACAAACTATTCTTCTGTTACATCTCCCTTTTTTGTTTTCTATATTGTCTAATTTATTTAATAACCATGTGTTTTGTTTGAGTAGGTATTTAGTTTGCATTTCTTCTTCTTTAGTCTCCCATCCATATCATTTAGAGCATTTTCCACATCAGTAATTTTAGTTTGGTGTTTTTGCATAATTTCTTTGAGAATATCAATTTGTTTTAAGCTGTTCTCTCCTCTCTCACAATTTCTAGGTTTCCTTAAGTTTGCCTGTTTTTGATAACTCCTGAACTGAAGAAGACATTATTTGGATGTCTTTTTTAACTGAAGAGTGTATATGAGAGTGTTTTGAAGATCTCATCTTTTCTGTAAGCCAGTACATCTCTGAAGTATTTTGAAAGGAAAGTGTTTGGATAATTTCATGAAATTCTGTAATAAAGTATTGTTAGTACTTATGAGTTGCTTTGTGAAGAAATTTTCTTTCTGCAATTAGTTTTTTGAGTAATTGTAAAATTAATACAGACCTCTAAAAGAATGCTGGTTTCATTTAACCATCCAGTCTCTGTCTCCCTGAGATATAACTTAAGCTCTCAAGGCTGTTTTACATTTAGGAACTTGAAAAGTATAATTACATCTTCTAGATGATTTGTTGGTTACAACATGTCAATATTCATTAAGTGTCAGAATTCTTCATTAAAAACATGGTATGCAAACCTTAATTTACCTTGTAGCCTGCAATATCATATACTGAATGTAGATAGAGTTTTTTTAAGTGTGTACAATAAGACAATATTTTACGATCAATCGCTTTTTTTCAGAAAATTCCTTTGGACACTTTCTAGCAATGACAGATCACATTTAGAATTGAAGCAAAAAGAGGTTTTAGATGTCCACATTCTTCCACAAATCTATTACATCTAGACTTATACAGCAACATAATAACTTCAAACTCTTCCATTTCCTTCTAATTTTCAGTAAGAGCCATTACCATATCTTAACCAAAAATAGAACCGCTTCAATAACATCCACAGCCCATGAGTTATACCTAAAGAAGCCTGTGGCATTCAACACTGAATTAAACAGTACTGTTCCTAGAAATTTCAACACTCTATTTATAAATTGGAAGACCTACACTATTACAGATAAATAAATGTAATGTTTCCTAGAGTTCATCAATGCAAAGTCTCTAGACAAGATAGTGTATTCCACTACTAGGGGTTCAGATATAGTTGACTTGTCCTTTACAAAAGGCTCCATTATGCTCTGTGCCTATAATTACCCCAACACTGGTCAGGGCTGACCTTCATTCAATGCTTTTCACCATTAAACACAAACCCACAATACCTATAAACCCTTCTGTTGTTATGACTTTCTCTAAGACAAACTTAACAGTAGCTAACTGATGACCTGAAGTAGTTTGCAATGTCCCCTCTCCCTGATGACTCAGCAGGCAATGCCATTGCCATTACTCAGAACTTCTATTGTCACCCCAATGCTTGCATGAAGACACTGATCCTAGTCAACAGTAATACATTGGTGGATTTATGAATAAACTTCTCAGTAAAAACAAGCTATATAATAAAAGAGAGAAGCTCCACTCCATTTGGCATAAACAGGAAACCCCATACTCCAAAAGTGAGGAAATCGCCATATTCCAAAAGTGAGCAAAATAAGTCAATCAAAGAACTTCAGAACAAAAACAAATCTAACAATACTGATTACTGGCTGAAAATCATCACCTCTATAAATGACAACAATAAGCCCTTTTTCAACAATGTTAGAAACTTTAGGAATAGATACATTGCTTGTGAATTGATACATAATAATAATAACCACTCACCCCCATAGGATGTAGTTAAGATTCCTGCAGTAAAATTTACTTCAGTTTTCTTTCCTTCCCCTATGGAGCTCTCACCCCCCCCCCACCCACCCCATAGCATCATGACTGCATACCCATAAAGTATACATCTGAGCAGGTCATAAAGGATTGTTCTGAGGTAATATAATACTGTGATTGGATGCTGCCTTGTCAGAAAGAAGCACTGTCTCACTAACCAGCTTTAGCATCAGTTCAGCCACACCATCTGAAATAGTATTGTGCCAGAGGCATGGAGAATAGATGTGATCATTTCCCTCTACAGGGGTGGTCCCACAACTGGTTCTGGAAACTACAGTCTGATAAGCCCTTCCAGCGTTACCTGTAAGACAACAGAACACATTAATATGGCTCTCTTAAGCAAAGATATTGCCAGCTTGCAGTCCCTTGACCCAAATAAGTTTGTCTCAGTAAAGTAAAGATCCTCCCTGTTCAACCTACTAGACTTCTTTGAATAGTCAATGTGGCTTTGGATGAGGACAAATTTAAACACACTGCATATCATGACTTGGTCAAACATTTAACACTTTGGCATTACAGAAAACCCAATGACACTAAATATAAATTATTTTATAGCCTGCTGGATAGTGAACTGGCTGAACTCAACAAATAAGTACTGGGATTCTACTTTCTTCTCAAAGACTCATTACTAGTGGGATTCCCCCAAGGCTTGGTACTGAGGATACTTCCATTTGTTATTTACATCTCTGATATCAAAACTGATATCTAGCATCTTCGGATGACCAAGTTTGCAGATGATTACAAACTTGGTGATCATCACCTCTACAAAGGAATTTCAGATCCTAGAAGAAGAACTAACAGATACAAATAAATGATACAAGTACCACAGTGTAAAAATAAAAATACATGTTACAATGTGTATCAGATCTTTTGGAGAACAAGAGCAGCTATGCCTCTACCATATAAAATGGGGTCTTTTGTAGATAATGAACACTCTTTCAACTACCATGTACCTATTATCATTAGAAGATTCATCCACATAGCTCAGCTGATGACCAAAGGTCATCGAAGTCCAAGTATGTTGTCATCTCTCTCTCTCTCTCTCTCTCTCTCTCTCTCACTCCAGGAATAAAAGGGACATCCACAACTGTGGGCAGTACAGAGGCATCAAACTATTATCACATGGCATGAAAGTTCTGGAGAGGGTGATTGATAAATGGATATGCAGAACAATAGATTGTAAGACAGAGGTGAGCAGTTTGAATTCAGATTAGGATGCAGCACAATTGACCCAATGTTTGTAGTGAGACAGATACTTGAGAAGAAACTAGAGATGAGGAGAGAGTCCAACCGGGAATTCCTAGATTTGGAGAAAGCATATGACAAGGTCCCAAGAAAGCTGATCTGGGCAGTACTGCCATGATGTGAAGTCCTGAAACATTGGTAGAATTAGTGCAGGCTATGTGCAAGGACCCAACAACTCACGTATGAACAGTGTTTGGCCTCACAGAGGGGTTCCCAGTGGGAGTGGGTGTACACCAGGGTTCAGCTCTGAGCCCACTGCTGTTCATACTGGTGATGGACAACGTTAGCAAACATGTCAGAGGGGACAGATCAGAGAAGTTGCTGTATACAGACGATATGGCTTTACAGGCCAACTATGAGCTAGAACCTCAGCAAACGATAGGAGAATGGAATGCAAAACTGAAGGCACATGGGATGAAACTAAGTACAGTTAAGACAGTGGTAATGGCAGCAAACTGAGGGGAAATCAGAAGAAGCTGAGAATAGAAATAGAAGGGAAGATAGTGGAACAGGTAAACAGCTTCAAGGTTCAAGGAGGGTTAGTTGAGGAGAAGGGAAGTCTGAATGAAGAAGTCAAAGCTAGAATCAGAGGGGCTGCAGCCAACTGGCATAGAGTGTCAGGTGTAGTCTATGACAGAGGAATGCCAAACAAGCTGAAAAGTAAGGTGTACAAGACAGTGGTGTGACAAGTACTGCTGTATGGTCCAGAAACCTGGGCAGTAAAGGCAGAACAGTTGAAGAGGTAAGAGGAGATGCACACTGTGGTGCAGATGGAGAAATAAAGATATAAGAGCAGAAGCCAAAGTAGCTCCAATTGCAGAAAAGATCAAAGAGAACAGATTACGGTGGTTTGGACACATGCAGGAAAGCAAAAGACAATCTGGGGTGGAAGATTTGGTACAGACAAGAAGAAGGTAAGAGAAAGGGAGGACATCCAGAAAAGAGGTGGATGGATTGTGTGAAAGAAAATCTGAGACAGTCAGGTATAAGTTTTGAAGAAGGCAGGAGTGTGGCACTGAATTGAGAGAATTGAACAGTTAACACAATACCCCAACCCCATGCAGAAAAAATGGGAAAAAGGGAGCTTATGATGATGATGATGATGATCTCTCTCTCTCTCTCTCTCTCTCTCTCTCCATCTCCTTTATTACACCCATAGATGGAATGCTCTGTTCAGCATGTAACTGTCAGACATGATCTAACTTGAAAGATCCCAGACTTTCCTCATTGAGAAAATCTTTGGCCTGAGTTACATAACCTATATAAAACACCTTTAAGCTTCATCTATGCTTAACCTTTGCAGAGCACCTTTAAGCTTTGTCTCTGCTTTCCATCTCATACAGACTCCTACAAGGTGTCCTCTGCCTAGCCTACAAAGCCCAAAATGAATTTATCTTGCATTACCACTTACATATACACAAACTCTGTCACACCACAAATATGCGTACAACAGACCTAAACCTCCAATAAAACATAAACAGAACCAGTTGTTGGGATACATGCATACCTCTCCCAAGGAATTCCTCTCTTTTAGGCAGATTTCCTTTTTGTTTTAAGGAAAGCAGCTCCCTAGTCTTCTTGAAACGCAACATAAATAACTGAATGGAAATAAGACCAAGGTCAGACTGCACAATTACTAATAAAAGAGACTGATATTTGGCAAGTTTAGAAGAAAAAAAACAATTACTATAGGATGGGTGAGCTAGAATTAGCCAATCTCTGCCATGCCTTCTCAACCTATACCCTCTGCGGTCTCTGTAGTAACCCACCATGCAATGACCCACAGTCTCCACTTGAAGTGGCACTGTTTCTCAAGCCTTGCCATAGCATAGTACAGGGTCATCTTGCCACACTGAGCTGCAACCTCTGACTCCTACATATCTGGAGAAATGCTTGGTAGCACCAAGCTGCTCACCCCCCCCCCCCCCCCATATTGTAAAACCCTCCTGTTTTCCAGACTAAGTAGCAGCCAGTAGTGCTTTGTTGACATATATTTGGTCAAGGGCAAAACAGATACTTTTCTTTAAATCCCACTTTACTGGTAATCCATCAATTAGGCACTTAGCTACGTAATGAAAATTTGATAAATCTTTTAAAATCACATGTTATTGGCAATCCCCCTACTAGTTGCATAGTTTATAAGAATCCTGCCTTATTTTTCATTTTTAGGGAGGATGTAATTGGTAATCCCTCTGCAAGGTTATCTCAATTTGTTATTAATCATACTGGTAGGTAATAGCTAGCTTATAAAAAATAACTTGTGGGTATTTTCTACTAATGTTATTACATGTATACTGTATACCAGTTTCTGGAAACCTGGGACTGCAGGCTACTGTTTTACATGATATAATACCAGATTATCAGTACTAGATATCTTAAGTAGTGCAAATGCTGCTTCATGCTTACTGAATAACACTTACTTTCAACACACACACTGAATCTATACATGGGATTCAAATATATTAAACATGGATGCTAACTTCTTATCAACACATATCATCAGCATTCACCAGGTTTTTAGTACTCACAATCATTTTGCACTAGTATACCACTCAGCAAAAAATAAAAACTTTCTTGAGCTGAGGTACTTCAGAAATCTCTCCTTAAGCTTTGAAGGCATCAAAGCCAAAAGTCTAACACACAAGTTCCTCAGCAGCAAAGGCACTTTATCAGCTACACATACAGAATCATCCAATGCAAGTGCAACTAAGGTTAGTCATCACACTGGCACAACTAATCCCTAATGCCTCCTGAACCAGCCACTGCTCATGAAATGTTCTGATTATATGTGATTCCAGAGTGAGAAACACAGATGGAGCTATCATCAGGCTGAGAAAGGAAAGAGTACTGTGGGCTGTCTCTCACATACTGAGATATGGCAGGTTACTGGGACACTCAAGTCAATTTACCCATGTACACATAATAGAGTCATTGTTCATGTTGGTGTAAATGACTTGGAATGCATAAGAAACATGGTGGAGCTATCTGGGTATGCCTCGAGGGGTAGCATGTAACTTGCCTTGGACAATAGCCTACCTTCTCTAAGAATTATGCACAATATAAATAAAAGATAATTGACTTCATCAGCTACTTTATTTCAATAAGAATCTAGCATCCATGCTTGGTATCATTCCAAAGAGGTCCAATGTATGTCTGCTCAGGAAATGGTTGGCATTCATGCCTGCTTCTCAAAGAATGTTTGTCATTTGTCTCCAAGGGCTTTTGGACAAGGCATTTCACACTCATGGTGCCATTTTTAGGTAATATCATTCTGTTCTAGCTATTGACTTAGCCAGATCAAGCCATGATGATATAAAAGTAACCCTGCTCAGTGCTAAAAGCCTAAATAAGAAATTGCCCTCCTCATAAGATCACCTGACCCTATAAAATATTGACATGTTCACCGTGACCTCTGAAATTTAGTTCCAGTGTAGTGAGAACACCCCCTATTACTGGTGCTCATTTGTCTACCACTCATTTAGACCATCTGCTAAGGGTGTGCCTCTCACTGGTAATGATGGTGTTTCTGTATTCTTCTGCAGTCCCATCACATCTAGACTTAAACTGCAAAATAATGTCTTCAGACCACATCTTTGTAACTATAAAAATGCTTAATCTCAACACCAGGAACTGCAGTATAGTTTCCTTTGGTAAACTTGCCATTGCTATCACTTACTATACAGAAAACATTCCACTTAAATTTCACATGGTCATCAAAGATTTAGGTACACATGCTGATAACAAACACCTCTTTGACCACCATATCTCTCTGGTGGTTAGAAAATCCATATACCTTGTATAAATTATCCATTGTGGCATCTCCTCAAGGTTCCAGATTATTCATCCCTTATAAGGCCCCACATTGAATATAAGAATCCTACTTCATGTACCTCAGAAAGTACCTTAACCAGCTTGAGATCTCAATGTTTATTACCAAAAATATGTCAGGTTTTTTAGCAACACCGACAGACTAAAAACCCTGTTCAGTTACTCAGCAATAGATAGAAGGGTGATCTTTACTTAGCTTTCCATATTCTGAATGAATATCCCAGTACGTTTTGAATTTCTTCACCTGAATTGAAGCAGTGATAAAGCAAACACCCACCATTGAGACATAAACCTGTACTAGCACATTGATAATATCAGATGGTGTGACACATACCTAACCCAACATATCCCCCGTTTCTGGAATATGCTGCACTTTCCTGTCAAGCAAAGTTGTTTTCTAACAACCTTTAAAAGCAGTCTGAATGACTGTCTAAGTTATCACAAAGTTTTACTTGGGATTTATGTGAAACATCTACTTAATGGGGGATATTGTTAGTCTCCCACTGATATTGGGTTATTTGGCTGAGCTTTTTGATGGTTTTTTGTGGCCCTAAACTTAGTAAGATCCTATGAACTATCAATAAGCTCTCTTACTATATCAAGCACAACTACAGAACCTCTTATATTATACCAGTGATCCCTGAAGCATCTCTATATTGGCTTGAGTCACTTAATATTGAGCCAATCACTACAATTTTGGGGATGTCAACTATCCATCTAAAAATTCATAGCCCTAAATATGCATAATGCTTCACATATTTCATCAGTGCAAGCTCTTTAGACTAGACAGTGGACTTCCTTTCCAGGGTTTACATTTACTACACCTAGCATACCTCTCAACCTCTTAGAGCAAAAAATCTGCCTGACTTACAAAGCCATGTCCAACTCAGAATTGATGGACATGCTCCACCTAAAGAAATCCAAGTCACTGCAAGCCACGTGCTCTAGTGAGCTAAACCTCGCTACAGCAATAAATAGAACATGCTGGAGGGATAGATTTCTGTCACAGAGACTCCCCATAAGAAGTTACAGAAGATGAAACCCCTTAATAGAAAAACGGTATTAATTTCCTAATTTACCAAGGACTAACTTTTAACTTAAGGCAAAATTATTTTTAGTTGTAATTTTTTAATATTATTTTTAATATTATTAATACTATTGTTAAATACATTGTTCTAGACATAAGGAAGTGAATTGGATGTTAAATGTCTCACCACTGTATATGTTAAATCATATGGTTTCCCGTTTAAGGACATAACTTTAATGGTTAAGGTCCATTAAACTAGGAAATCACAATTTATGTGAACAGAACCGGTAATGTTCTATTCACTAAAACATTAATGTCATCTTTTTATTAATTTATACATTTGTAATGTTTATTGAAGGATTTTTGTAACATAGTCTATTAACATAGACGACGTATCTTTCATTACATTAATGGAATTTGCACTAATATAAACTCATATTACTCATACAATTTCTTTTATTTAAAGGACTTCTTGTTTTGTATTTTAATTTTAAAAGATTGTTTCTTTTAATTGGCTCAAATATAAAAGTTCATTATTTTTCCATGTGGTAAGTGGACTGTACGGAGCATTTGTGGTTAAATACATTTTGTCTCTTTAACTGAATATTTGAGCTAATTGACTTATGTACGTGATTTTAAAAAGCGTGTTTTTGGCGGCTATTTTGAATTAACCTCTGAAGAAGCTATAGCTGCGACTATAGCGAAAACGCTCTTTTTCTTTGTTTAATAAAAATTGCGTTCAGCTTCTACTTCAATTTGCATTTAGCCTGCACTGCTTGGTGATTTCCTTTAAAACCTTTGGATACGTGATTTATTTAGCGTAAGAGCTACTGTCTTGCTCTTTCCTTGATTTGCTGCATGAGAAGGACTTCCATTTTTGTGATTTATACTAGTTTACCTTCTGTTTGTTTTTTCTCTACGGAGACTCCCCATGCTTTGGAACAAAATTCCAAACTACATTAGGCAGAGCGTCTCACTAACACTCTTCAAGAGAAACCTTGACTAGTGGATGGGTAATAGAAAATACACCCCTGGGATCACTTTATTGGCTCTGCTTGACAGAGGATCAGTTAATTAGTCAATGGGGCAGCGATAGCCGACACACTCTGACTAGGCTTATAAATGCCCCTCAGGTAGATAGATTAGTACTTACCTATGAACCCTAAAATGATGGGGGGCAAATTGGAACAGATTTTACATATTGCTCTTACAAACTTAGAGAGTTGATATAATAATAGATTTTGCATTAGCATGAATTTTCTGAAGGATATGGAGTCTTAAGCTCTAATGTTTGCCATTATTTAATGACTTCAATCCTCAACTATTTGCCAGGAAAGTACAGATTTTAGGAGGAACACACCAAAAATATGAGGCAAAACTCTGGACATTCTGCGAAAATCTGTACAGTTGGGAGGTATGACACCTAGTCATAACAAATATAGTTCCAATATGCTGTAGACCTATACTGAACCCATCAATGGTCAGATCAGACTGCATTTCAGTAGTTTTCACCACTAGGACTATAGCCAAAATATCCATAAAGTCTAACTATCATTAGGAATTTTTGTAAGGAAACTTACTTCAGCCAGCTGATGGCCCGAAGAGGTGAGCTCCCTCCCCTTGATGACCCAGTAGACAACTTTGCTGCATTATCACCTCAATGCATGCATAAAGGCATTTGTCCTGGTTAAATACTACACTGACCTTGGGAACAAACCCCTGTGGTAGACCCTTGATATAAACATGACATTTAATACAAAAAAGAAACTCTTTACTCTAAATAATAGACAGAATCACCTACACTCCAAAACTGAACTCAAAAAGTTAAACAAAGAACTTAGAAGAAAAACTAAGTCTGCTAAGGATAATTATGATCTGAAAATGACTGCCTCTATCAAGGATAACCATAAGTCCTTGTTCAACTATGTTAGACACCATAGGATCATTATCCAGTATTGCTGTGAGTTGAAACACAACAATATTATTATCAGCCAAATTTCTCTCTTCTTCCCACATAGCTTTAACTCACATGACATCATGTCTGTATCACCCAAAAGATCTCTTCGGAGCAAGGTGTCTAAAGGTTGTCTCTGGGCTAAAAATACTATATCCACAGGGCCTGACAATATGCCCAGATACTTACTTGTCTGTAAGAAGCATAACCTCACTGACTGGCTCCTATATCAGTTCATCCTCAGTATCTTAAATGGTTTTGTCCAGTGTGTGGAGAACTTTTATGGTCACTCCATTCCACAATGGTGGCCCCACTACTTATCCTAGTAGCTATAGTCCGGTTTTGTGCCAGTAGTGTGGAGAACTTTTGTGGTCACGCCGTTCCACAATGGTGGCCCCACTACTTATTCTGGTAGCTATAGTCCAGGAAGCCTTACCATTCTTATCTGTAAGATAATGAAATAAATTATTCTTGAACTAATAAACAAAATATATTGTCAGTTGGATCCAAACCATTTTAGGTTGGTGAAGAGAAGATCCTATCTTCTTAGTCGAGTGAACTTCTTTGAAAAAGTCACTGTGGCATTTGGATGAAGGCTAATTAGCACACACCATACACTGACATGGCCAAGTCCTTCAATACTATGCCACACTCAGACATTATAAACAAACTATCAAATTATATGTAGACCCTTAAGTAACCCACTTGAGAGAAAACTGGTTCACAATCAGAAGCCATCAAGTTAGTACTGGGTGCCCTCTCTCCTCTAAGAGGCTTCTTACTGTTGCTGACCCAGGGTTTGGCACTAGGCTATGCTCATTTGGTCTTTAATGCTCTGATGTCAAAACTAATGTAAAAGATTTTTGAGTGACTAAGTCTGCAGATAAACTTGGAGGTATAATCATCTCTCAGGAGAACTACCAGATCCTAAAACAGGGATTGAAACATGCAAGCAAATGGTGCCAGGATCTGGTCTAAATACAAAGGCAAATGCTAAAAATGTAGAATAGAACATGTCTTTAGAAAAACATGCACATCCATGCACCTACCACATAAGTGGCATCCCCTCAAAATCAATATGATTATTAAGAGCATGGACAGTCCCTTATTAGGCCCATAACTTAATATATATTGCTCCCTTCTGAATGTACCTGCCCTGATACAAGATTTAACTTGAAAGAATACACTGTTTCCTCAATAACAAAACCGGGGATCTACATTACTTGATCTATGCAGAGTGCCTTAAAACTCTGTTGGTCTTTTCCATATTGTACAGACTTCTGCACTATGACTTCTGTCTAACCTATACAGCCTCAAATGCCCATGCCCTGAGTAGCCTTACATTACACAAAACCTGTAACTCCACAAACACTGACACAAGTGATCTAAAACACCACTACAACATAACCAGTGCTTGCTGGTGGAGTAGATACTTATCCCAAATAATTGCTGCCGTCTGGAATATATGCCCCATTCTTATTAAATAAAAGTAAGTCCCTTGTCATTGTGAACACACAACCTAGAGGAATGGATCAGTAATCATAAATTCATGCAGATCTGGCCCTATACTCCCTTATGGAAAGAGGTAACAGGTAGTGGGACTTTCACTAGCTAGGCTACAAATGATCTACCTAATCAACTGCTTATTAATAAAGTATGACCCTATAAACCTAAGAAGCAGAGCTTCCATTGTCTGGGCCAGTAATCAAACTTATGTAATGAGCATTTTTCACACTGAGCTAATCAAAGGAAGGACACTGAGGAAACTCGGAGCTATAATATATAACATTAAGTATCCTGTTTTTTGTTTATTTTGTTCTTTATTTCTTTGTTATTTATAGCACTTTGTGTACTGTGTATTTTTCTAGCTAGTTTCACTGTGTGTGAGGTATTAACTGGAAATTGTCCACTTTTATTAAGCATCTGTTGGGTTGTTTGTTTCTGATAACTTGTTGCAGTTAAACTCTTTTTTCTAGAGGCTCCTTTAGCTGTTTAAAACTTTCATTTAAAGGCCCACTGATGCTTTTCAGCTGTGAGAAACATTTCTGCAGTTTGTTCTAAGTAGTGGGGATATTTGTAGCATTTCCATATTCAGGCTTGTATTTGGGCCTAGTGTTTGTGGAGGCTGTGTGTCTGAGCACATATTCAGGGACATCTTGGTTTAGCCAAAGCCATCAGGCATTTCAGTGAGAGAGAATTGTTTGAGGTCATTGGCTGACTGAGATCACCTGGACTACAGCTTAGACTAAGCACCTCATTGGTTCTTTTGAGATTTCTTTCTTAAAAGCTGTCTCAGGTTTCAACCTTCTGTTACCTAAGAAGTTCAGTTGTGAAAAAAAAATATATATATATTATCTGCTTTTACTGTATTTGTGTTTCTTCCTACTTTATTTTGCTTTTGCTTCATCTTAAAAGTACTCAATTGTATTTATTACTGCTTGGTGTAACTCATTCTAAGCCTTTTAGTTTAAGCACTTGGGCTTCAGACCAGTTGTTTTACATTAAGAAGGTTTGTGGTCTGCACTGTAGTGGCAGAACAGGTAGCTTACATCCTTCTAAGTTGGGAACTGCTGATTGAGGGCTCAGTGTCTGTTATTTTAAAAGTGTATTAATTCTGGTTTAAGCACTTGGGCTTCAGGCCAGTTATTTTACATTAAGAGGGTTTGTGGTCTGCACTCTTGTGTGAGTAGAGGCTGGACTCTGCCTTTATGAGCTAGGAATTTCTGGTTAAAGGCTTATAGTGCCTGCATATTTGAACTGCTTCTTACTGAAATTGGTACACCTTGTTTGCTGTAGAATAGACTAGATCCAGGTCTGCTGAATCTAGCTTTGTTTGTATGCTGTTGTTTGTTTGCTTGTTATTTCCCTGAAACGCTAATTCCACCTAAAATGTGGTTTTCCGCGCTTCTGTGGATCCCTAGTGATAGCTGCATTGCTTACTGTACTTATTTCCTTGTTTCACTTGAAAGAAAGTTACTGTTTGTCATTTTTGCATTTAAGTTACCTGTAACACATTGCATTTAAGTTACCTGGCACTTGCTCACTAAAGCAATTATATAAGTCAGCACTAAAAAATTAAAAGCACTACACCCTCACTAACTCCCCTTGAGTACCTTGTTCCCCACTGGCCCTTTTTTTCAATTATAAAGGGATTCCCAATACTATTCTAGCATGTCCAAAAGTTAGTTGTCAATCTCCTCTCCGGTCCAGCTGGTGAATCTAGGAATCTTGAGGCAATGTTACAACTGCCTCATGTACACAGACAACCCTCTCCTCCTCCCAACAAATTCCAATACATGAAAGATGCAACCATATAGCCAAACTGGAGGCTAAGCTCTATCAACTCAGTACTGGCGTAACAAGTCAGGAGGAGAAGGAAACCACACTCACTGCAATTCCAGTCTCATATAGACCTACCACGACAGCAAACCAAACACATAAACACACAAAAACATACTCGGAGGCTCTAAATAAGAATCTGCCTAAGCAGCAGAGACCTCCAAAGCAGACACCCAGGCAACTGCTACCCCAAAACAAAACATGTGCTCACAAAGCCAGTGTGCCAAACAGTCACAGCCCTTAAGGCTAAACAACACACCAGACACACTTGTAATAGGTGACTCTATCGTCAGGCAAACTGACGTCCCGCTCACCAGACTGAACAAGGAGAAGGTCACGGTGAGCTGCCTGTCGGGCGCTAGGATCCGCCACATAACACAAGCACTCAGGTCACTCCAAGGCAAGAACAAATATGACTCAGTCATTGTCCATGCTGATGTGAATGACCTGAGACGTACCTCCCTGGACTACATGAAAAGAGACATAGAGGAGCTCTCTGAGCAAGTAGCCCAGGCTGGTATGACCCTGACCTTGAGTAGCATCTTACCCTCACCAAGAATTATGCCACAATTTGAAGACAAGCTGATCAATTTCAACAATTGGCTTAAGTATTGGTGTCATTCAAAGGGGATCCAATGCCTTTCAGCCTGGGATGACATGCTCGACAAGCCATGATGCTTCGCTAGGGATGGCTTGCACCTGTCTCCCCTGGGCTTTCGGATATTAGCAAAGCCTCTTGCTACCCCCATAGTGCCTTTTTTAGGCAAGGCTCAAAAGACAAACCCACCTCTATAGGTATCACAAGGGATAAGAAACTAAGAGTAATGCTACTCAACGCCAGAAGTCTAAACCTCAAGATGCACACACTCAAAACTCTCCTTAGCATGGAGAACACCGATATCTGTTCAGTAAAAGAAACCTGGTTCAAGGCTCCCTAGAGCACCCCAGCACTACCAGGTTATACCTCATACCATGCTTTTCAGCCCCAAAACTTGGACCGAACCACAAAAGGAGGGGGAGTATCAATATTTTTCCAAGATACCCACACCTCCAGGTTGGTGGCACAGCACGAAGCATCAGAGACTATCCATGTGCAACTAACAGTGGGTAAAACTGCCTTCCAGTTTATAGCCTGCTACAGACCACCCTCCCAAACCCAGGAACCCCACTCAGCCTTCCTGAGAACACTGGAAAATATGAAGGTCTCTCCAAACACCATTATATTGGGCGACTTCAACTACCCAAACATAGACTGGGAGCATTACTCTAGCTCCAACACCCTAGCCCAAAGGTTCCTAGAATTTATAAACTCAAATGCTATGGAACAACTTGTTACCACTCCCACAAGAGGGGAAAACAAACTGGACCTGATCATCACCAACATGGGGACTCTATCCTCCAGACCAGAAGTGTATCCCTCACTGGTAAGATCAGACCATAAACTAATCTCACTGGATATTCACATCCCGACCCCAACCCCTGCCCAGAAAACCACAGTGAAAAACTTCTCTAAAGCAAATTTCACACTCCTCAAAACCGAAGTGGAATCCTTCAAAGCCCCCGGGCCTGTGGAAAATATGGCCCAGACCGCAGAATCCTTTATAAATGCATTCTATGAACACCTTCAGGAATGCATGGATCATGCAATCCCAAATAAAACCAAGACCCTATCCTCCAAAGGCAGACGTCCTGTCTGGTGGATTCCAGCCATAAACAAACGATACAATAGAAGGAGGAAGCTACTACATGATGGAGCAAAATCCCAAAAAGGGAAGGCATTTCTGATCAGTATTAGCAAAAAACTACGGGCACTCATAAAATCGTCTAAGGCCAGCTTCAAGAGAAAAATTGCACAGGACACAAAGGATAATCACAAGGCTTTCTTTACTTATGTTAGGAACCTGGGTGGGAATTCCCAGATATGCTCAGAATTAGTCCAAAATGACAAAAAATACACCAAACCCACAGACATTGCCAACATCCTAGCTGACAGGTTCAGCTCAAACCCCCCCCCTCCCCACCAAAAGGGAAAATATCTATCCCAGCAGAGTGCTGCCCCCCTGACATCTCAGATGCTCAGGTAAGAGCCGCCCTCTCCAAAGCAAAAAACACAGCATCAATGGGACAAGACGGTGTCCTGGGCTGCGTCCTACATGAACTCCAAGAAGAGGTAAACCCAAACATAAAACTACTGTTCAATCTCAGACTTACTACAGGATATGTACCCAAAGAGTGGCGTACAGCAACAGTGGTCCCTCTCCACAAAGGTATTGCCTCAAAGGATCCTGGAAACTATCACCCCATAAGCCTGACTAGCTTGGTCTGCAAAGCTATGGAAAGGATCATCATGGACCTCATAAATAAAGATATTGGGGACCTACAGACACTGGATCCTACCCAGTTCAGCTTTGTTAAGGGCAGATCCTGCCTCTTAAACCTGGTTGATTTCTTTGAAACAGTCACCAAGGCCATTGACGAGGGGAAGGTGGTCCACACAGCCTACCTGGACCTCGCAAAAGCCTTCGATAGAATACCCCACTCGGGCATTATAGATAAGCTCACCAGCTTAAATATAAACCCCTATGTCACTAGATGGGTTGCAAACTGGTTCAAGGACAGAACCCACATGGTTAGAATTGCTGGAGCCATGTCAGACTCCAAACCAGTTACAAGTGGCGTCCCACAAGGCTCAATCCTGGGACCTCTCTTGTTCGGTATATATTTCTCAGAGGTACAGGCCAACACGGAAGGACTGTGGCTGACCAAGTTCGCCGATGACTGCAAACTAGGCACCATAATCGACTCTCCAGCCGACACAAGCATCCTACAAAAGGCCTCATAGAAACAGACAACTAGTGTCAGAGCCATGGCCATAAGCTAAACGCCAAAAAGTGTATAGTCATCCCCTTTGGCAAAACCAAAGTGCCCACAAATTACCACATAGGTGGTAATCCATTAAGTACAGAAGAAGTAATTAGGGACCTGGGGATCCAAGTTGATAGCAATCTCTCATTTGACAACCACGTGGCCAAAGTGGTTAGAAAAACATTTTTTATAGCCCACCTAATCATGAAGGGATTCACATCTAGATCAGGGGAGGTCATCGTGCCTCTTTACTCATCCCTCATCAGGCCCATAATTGAGTACAATGCCCCTTTTGGGATGTACCTTACCAGACACCTGCAGCAACTGGAAAGACCCCAAAAGTACCTCACCAAGATGATCAAAGGGCTCAAACAGATGCCATATGCTGCCCAGTTAAAGAAACTCCAGCTCTACTCAGTGGCATACCGCCTGCTCAGAGGCGATCTGTGCCTGACATATAAAGCCATGTCCAACCCGGAATTAATGGACATGCTGCACATCAGAAAATCCAAATCCCGTCGAGCTATGCGCTCGAGAGACTTGAACCTCAGCACTGAAATAAATAGGACATGCTGGAGGGACAGATTCATAACCCAGAGGCTCCCTTCACTCTGGAATAAAATCCCAGTCCAGGTTAGGCAAAGTCCCTCATTGACTCTCTTCAAGAGGAATCTTGATGAGTGGATGGGAGATCGTAGGTTTACCCCGGGTATCACTTCTGTGTCACTGTTAGACAGAGGCACAGTATACTAACCTCGAAAAAGGGCATAGCAAAATTAATTTAAAATGGGTGGCGAAAGCCAAACACACTCTGGCTAGGCTTATAAATGCCCTAGGGCAGATAGCCTAGTATGAACCTATGAACCTATAAACCTACAAGCAGCATAGTCAGGGTCAAAACCTATATACTGCAGAACTAGCAGCTTTTCTGTTTCGGATCTTACATAGCAATATTTTTATGATCACAATAATCTCTTGAGAGCTTACTTTATTGTTTCTTAGACACATACACACACACACACACACACACACACACACACACACACACACACACACACACACACACACACACACACATACACGCGCACACACACATTCTCTTGCTTTCTCCTGCTGTCTGTAACTGTCCATGTCTAAATAGATTTTGTGTCCAGAGGTACAATTCATATGAATGATGTTAATAAGAAAGCAAATTATTTCGGAAAATCATAGTAATAATTTGAAATTAATTTCAACATACTGAAATTCCCATGTCACAGAAATTAGAAGTATTTTTATGCACTTTGCAGAAATTAAATCATACTGCTTTAAATTATGGTCTGTGGTTTTATGTTATTTTGAGTTTAGCTTCCTTCTGTAGCTGCTTGAAAAGGCACAAAGGAGTTCAAAACATAATAAAGATATTTTGCCTTTTTAATGCCCTTGCTTATTTATGATCTTGTAATCAGGATTTTCTTTTGTAATCAAAATGGTAATTTTCTCATTAAAAGAATCCAGGAAGCTTCTCATTTGTATGTCCTGTGATCTCTGTGAAGAGAGAAGTATTTAACATTTTGTGCCTGTGGAATATATTCTCTCATTGTCTTTCTGAATTATTGACTGATGGGTGATGCATAATTTAATATTTGCTTTTTGATCCTTCTGTTACTCAGCTCACCATTTCTCATTTCAGCCTTTGAATCCTTTGTTATGTGACATCAATATCATCTGTAACAGTTTTAAAAGACTGTGACAGTGCAGTCTAACCTGCCATTGTTTTTGCATGGAACAGTGATTCTCTGAAGCATAACTTCCTCTTTAAACTCTGTTGCAACACTCTTGCTTTCAGTTAAACTAACAATATTTGAGGGCTCCTACTTAGTCAGTGTTTCTGTCATCTTTGTGGCCCTCTCTGCTTTATTACTATCTTGCCCAGAGTACTGGCTTATTTTCATACTGCAGTCCCTAATATCTTATCCCACTTCATCTGCTTCACGGACGCAGACCATTGCTGGGCTTATTAGCTCAGCGGGAGACTTATCATATTTTGTATCTGAGGCTGCTAGAGATGTCAAAAGATGGAAATGCTGCACAGCTTTTTTATCCTCCCACCTCCCTGTATTTTCTCCAAGAGTCTAACAGTGAATTTGGATTCACTGAACTCCTACTACCGGCTACAGAGCTCTCTTTAAATATGTCTAGGCTTTGCCATCTGCACCAATAATTCTGCAGAGGCTTAGCCATGATTAGGTTGTCAAGATTTATTAAGTTAAAAAGTATCAAAGTTTCTTGCTACAACCTCAGACCTTTCAAGAGTCCACCTTCTCTTCAGTCCCTCTCCCTCCCCTTTTACGCTGCAGTCAGTGTATTTCGCTTGACCTTGACCAATATGTGCACCCAGGGAACACTAATGAATTTGGGCTGATTCATCTTGGAACTCTGAATTTAATCAAGCTGACACACTAGGGAAAAGCTGAGTGTAATTAACTCTTAACATTTGGAGTAATCTGTTAATTTCTTTTTTATTTATTTTTTAACAGACAACCATCTATTTTTATTATATCTGGTATGTTTAGGCACAGAGAAGTAGCATGAAGGCAGAAAGGAAATACGAAGCTCAGCTGTTTAGCATTTCTGTTAAAATGCATTTTATCACAAGAACACTATACAATACAAAAACTAAGCTTACATTGTATCAGACATCCATGCATATCCTGGGCTATATGTGCAAATATATTAGTAGTATGTGTTTTAATTATATGACAAATGTTTACTTAAATGGTTTCAGTTAAAACACAGTTGATTGAAGGCTTTTTAGTTCACTATGTACTATAGCAATTTATGTGGTTAATTCATGGTTTCATTAATGTATATGCATAAAAATAGCCACACTGTGTATTTCTCATTTTGTCTTCCATATCTAAGAAACATTTGTCATTATTTTCATTTTTCAGCTTTTTGTTAGTTATATGTTTAATTTTAATACAGCACGGCATCATTTTATCTATGTGATAATGAAATAGATATACTTCAGAAATTTGACTTGGACTCTACAAGCCAGGTTTGAGCACAACCCAGGAATATTTAACCAAATTAAAATTGGTGAGTTGTGAATTGCTTTATAAGAAGAAAAATACAGTTACATTAGTTCTTTTTGTATCCGACGTGGAATATACAATCCTGAACCATGCAAGCATAATATCATTCATATTCTATTTAAACTGTTATAAATTAAATGTGTTAATGAAGTTTGCATAATATAATAAAATGCTATCAAATCAAAAAACTAAAACAAAGCACATGAACCTAGTTATTTTAAAATTAGACAATGAATAAACTGTCAAGGCCACCTAAACCATATTCCCAGCAAGACAATTTGCCATTTAATCAGACACGTGTGTCACTCGCATCAACAGACATTTTTAACTACTACTTTAAATCAATAATTTGACTTGGTGACTTATGCAAGTAACATTGCTCAAAAGAAGTCTGTCACTCAAGTGAAACATCCACTGCCAGATTGTATTTTAAGTGATTACAACCTACAACATTCTGATTGGTAGATGAAAGTCAGCTGTGTGCAGGAAATGTAGCATGAGGCTTATTTACACTCCGGCTTAAGCAGGAATCTAGTCATCTACTAACTGTGCCTCACTTTCAGTTTAACTGAAAACCATTACAGTCTGGTTGCAGTCATTTCCATCCATTCAAACAATGTTCTTTGTGCAGATTTAACTGCATAGCTTCCATTAAATGGGAGCAGGTATTTATCCACATACAAAAATAAGTTACTGCCACATTAAAGATTACAGACCTATTTGATCATTTTGTTTTCAGTATGGTAAAGGTGTGGAAAGTACCCAGGTACTACGAGGTGACAAAATATAGGACGTTTCTTTGTAAAACTGATAAGCAGATGTGATAAGCAGACTTGACTGTGCTAGAAACTGCAGTGTGGTTAGGCTTCAGTAATGACAATGTTATTGCCTATTTAAGAAGAGATGTCAGCAAATATGACACGAAAGGAGTCATAGCAGGCAATTCTGTCAGAAAAAAAACTCTTAGTCAATAATTTCTAATTTTGTATTATATTGTTTCAGTGATGCCTCTCAAAACATACAGCATCCTTAAAATGATAATGACATTTTCAAATACTGCCGCCTGATACTTTATTGGTTTGTTTCTTTACTAGGTAAATTTACTGATGTACTACAAAAAGATTTTTGACCATAGTTAAGGCCATAGACAGGCAAACCATTAAAATGCAGGCATTTTTTACAGTTTAAAAGGCAACCCAGATGCAAAGGGTATTTGTATGCTAACAATAACCTGCCATTACAATTGCAAATGTAGTCAGTTTTAATTTATATTCCTGCTAAAGATTAATGAAACTACCTTATTAGGCACACACTAGACTTCCTCTTTAAGGAGGCCATATGATAGTACATAAAATTAACATAGTCAGTGGGGTATGACATCCAGGTCAAGTGGCTCTTTCAGAAGATCTTAGTGAGGAAAAGGTCCACAGTACTATTTGTAGCATGGAAGCTGAGCATATGGTGATCTAAATTTAAACTTGACAGTTTCTTTAACATTATAGCGTAAAGTAAGAGGAAAATTGCTTATGTTTTGCAGTGAGCAAGCGGTAGGCAAGAGGTAGATGTATTCTATATGCAGAGATCATGTTTCTGGATGACTCCTTAATAGCATGAAACAGAAGCTATTAATCCTACACATACCACTACTATACTAGTCATTACCAACATGAGTGACCTGAAGTCAACTCCTCGTTGGTCCGATCCCACCATAAGCTTATCACCCTTGATATCCACATCCCCCCCGCCCCCTATTAAGGAAACCACAGTAAAAAATTTCTCCAAAGCCAACTTCATGCTTCTTAAGACAGATGTGGTGAACTTCATGACACCCATGCAGATGGAAAATACAGTTACAACTGCTGAATCCTACACAAATGCACTCTATAAGCACTTACACAAGTGCATGGATTGTGCTATCCCAAACAGAACCAAGATGCTATCCTCCAGAAAAAGAAAGCCAATCTGGTGGTCCCCTTCCATAAACAAACTGTACAACAGAAGAAAGAAACTGTTGCAAAAGAGAGTAAAATCCCATTAGTGGAGGAGCTCCTTGGTCAGCCTCAGTAAGAAGCTGAGATCCCTTATAAGATCCTCCAAAGCTAGCTACGAAAACAAAATTGCCACTAAATCCAAGGACAACCACAAAGCATTCTATAGATATTTTAAGAATCTAGATGGCAACACCCAGATCTGCTCTGAGTAAGCACAAAGGCACGAAAATTACAGAACCAGCTGATATTGCCAACATCCTGGCAGATCGGTTCAGTGCTAACTTTACTCCCCTCTCACCCCCTAAAAGGGCCCATATCTATACAGGAAGAATGCAGAGTCTCTGTAATCACAACTACGCAGGTAAAAGCTCCACTCTCTAAAGCCAAAAACACAGCATCCATGGAACTGGACAACATCCCAGGCTGCATTTTACACAAACTTTAGAATGAACTGGCTCCCCACTTAAGCACCATGTTCAATAATAGCCTTGCATCAGGCTTTGTGCCCACTGAATGGCACACAGCAACAGTTATCCCACTCCACAAAGGGGGAGCCACCACTGATCCTGGGAACTATCGACCTATTAGCCTGACGAGCCTGGTCTGCAAGGCCATGGAACGTATCATCATGGAACTCATAAACAAAGACATTGGTAACCTCCAAACTCTGGATCCCACCCAGTTCGGATTTGTGAAAGGCAGATCATGCCTCCTAAACCTGATCAACTTCTTTGAGGCAGTCACCAAAGCAGTGGATGAGGGTAAGGTGGTTTACACAGCCTATCTTGACCTCGCCAAGGCTTTTGACACCATCCCCCATTCTGGAATTATAGCTAAACTCACTAAACTAGGTATAAATCCCTACGTCACAAGATGGGTTACCAACTGGCTCACTGACAGAACCCACACTGTAAAAGTTGCAGACTCCAAATCTGACCTCAAGGCAGTGATAAGTGGAGTGCCACAGGGTTCTTTCCTGGGACCTCTCCTGTTTTGTATCTACTTTTCTGAAGTACAGGCTAACACAGAAGGCCTCTGGCTGATGAAGTTTGCAGATAACTGCAAACCAGGTGCCATAGTCAAGTCACCAAATGATGTGGACATCCTAGAGAAGGGCCTCACTGAGACAGATGCCTGGAGTCAGAGCCATGGCCTCAAGCTCAATGCCAAAAAGTGCAGTGTCATCCCCTTTGGTAAAAACTCTGTACCCATGAACTACCACATAGGCAGCAATCTACTTAACACCGAATGCGTGATAAGAGACCTTGGGACCCAGGTGGACAGTAGTCTCTCCTTTGATAGTCACATCGCCACAGTAGTCAGGAAGTCCTTCTACATGGCACACCTCATCATAAAAGGGTTCTCATCCAGGAAAAAAGAGGTCATTGTTCCCCTCTACTCGTCACTCATTAGACCCATTATAGAGTACAACGCCCCTTTTGGAATGTATCTCACAAGACATCTGCAGCAGCTGGAAAGGCCACAGAAGTACCTCACAAAGAGGATTACTGGCCTCAAACAAATGCCCTACACTGACCGCCTCAAAAAACTCCAGCTTTACTCCATAGCATATCGCCTACTCTGAGGTGATCTCTGCCTAACATATAAAGCTATGTCAAACCCAGAGCTGTTGGACATGCTACACCTAAAGAAATCCCAATGCCTCCAAGCTACACGCTCTAGGCACCTAAACCTTGTCACCACAATAAACAGGACAAGCTGGAGGGATAGATTCTTGCCCCAGAGACTTCCTGTACTCTGGCACAAGCTACCCATCTATGTCAAGCAAAGTTCTTCATTAGCATTCTTCAAGAAAAATCTTGATGAGTGGATGGGAAATAGGATATACACCCCAGGATCACTTCTGTGTCTCTGCTGAACAATGGCACAGGAAAATAACTTTCTTGGGTGGCGTAAGCTATGGTACCTTGCTGGCTAGGCTTACGTAGGCCCTTGGGCCGATAGCCTAGTACCTACCTATGAACCTATCAACCTATTTAACCATAGCCTCCAAACAGGCTTCAGGTTGAGTAAATGGACAACTGTAACAGTTATCCCATTGCACTAAGGCATGGACCTGAGAAGCATTTTACCCATAAGTCTGACTAGTCTAATATGTAAAGACATGGAAAGATCAATCATTGGTATGTTAAATTATGTCAGTGGAAGCCTGCATACACTAGATCTAACTCAGTTTGGTTTTGTTAAGGGCAGGTCACGCCTACTCAGTCTGGTGGACTTCTTTGAGATGGTCACCAAAGGAATGGATGAGGGCAAGATGGTGCACACTACCTGCCTCAACCTGGCCAAAGCATTCGAAACAGTACCTCATTCAGGCATTGTAAAGAAGCTCACTAAATTAGATATTAACCACTATGTCACCCACTGGACAGCCAACTGGCTCAGAGACAAGATCCAAGAAGTTAGAATAGGGACTCTCTCCACAAAAAGGCCAGTCACTAGTGGAGAGCCTCAGAGCTCAGTACTGGGTCCACTTCCTTTTGGGATCTACTTCTCTAAAGTCAGGGCTGATGTTAAAGGCCTCTGACTGACCAACTTTGAAGATGATTGCAAAATAGGTGGAGTTACTGAAATCCTCAAAGACACAAATACTCTCCAAGAAGGCCTGACACAGACTGATAACTGATTCCAGAATCATGGTCTTAAATTAAATGCTAAGAAGTGCATTATGGCATCTTTTGAAAAGACACCCTCCCCCACACAAATTACTACATTGATAATACTTCCCTAAGAGTAGATCCAGTAGTCAGAGATCTGGGAACACATAGACAGCAACTTGGCCTTTGACTATCTCGTTCTACAGTAGTAAGGAAATCATTCTGTGTTGCACAACCTATAAACAAAGGCATGGCATCCACATCCAAAGATGTCATCATTCCATTGTACTCTGCCCTTATAAGATTAATCATTGAGTACAAAGCCCTTTTGGCATGTATTTGAGCAGGAATATAAAACAAATCATGCATCCATAGAAGGTCCTCACAAAAAGAATATATGGTTGAGAATGCAAGTCCTATGCAGACCACTTCAAAGCCTTGTCCTTATCCTTGGTCTTTTACAGGCTAGCTGCTGAGAGGCAACCTAAGGCTAGCCTACAAAGCATCCTCTGATCCATCTTTAATGTGTCTGTTGTACATTATCCACTCAAATAGCATCAAAAACACAGAATCCAGGGACCTAAACCTCACTTGCAACATAAACAGGAAATGGGGGAGGGACAGGTATGTGTCTCAGAGGCTACCCCTTCTCTGGAACAGGCTTCCCATCCATTTCAAGCAAAGTTCTTCCTTGCACTTATTCAAGTGAAGCTTGGATCAGTGTATGGGGAATCATAAATTTACTTGGGTCTGGTACCTATATCTCTATTAGAGAGAGAAAGCTTGTAAATGCTTGATCACTGATACCCAAGTTTATATAACCCCCCAAAAACTAAGGGACCAATAACTTTTAAATATATGTGGTAAGCATGTTAGGCTTAATAAGGGCCTTTAGGGTCATTAGCCTAGTATTCTGCTATGAACTTATGATCCTGAAAGACAAGAATAGTATCCATGCCTACATGTTCATTTACTCATATCCAGCCCATGATGTCCTCCGTAACAAAATTATGTCTTTTTCTAGAATTATATGATTATAAATTTTATTCAGCAAGATTCATAACTATGAAATGTACTGACTGAAGCAGATGTCAGACAGTGAAGGCCTTACTCTAATATTCCATTTGTACACACTTGTCTGAGTCTTTTCTTACTCCACCTCTGACAAACTTGGAAGGCTTACTGCAAAGACAAACATATTTCTTCTAGTTTTGTGCATATTTAATAATGCCTCATTTATAAAAGAGATCAATCCAGGTGCCTGATGGGAACACGTTTATAAATTAAGATCAGGTGACATAATCACGACTAATTTTTCAAATATAACATGTAGATTATGATCATCTGATTTGAAAGACTCTGTTAGCTGTACTGATAGATCACCAGTTAGGTCATTATACATGTACTTAGAAATATACTGCCATTTAAGGACTAGATTATCATCAGGGCAGTATTCTTACTTAGGACAGCGCCTACGACCCTCCTGGACATGGGCAATCATCACTAAATGCAGTCTTGGGTATTGACTAGCATTTTCATGGTATTACATGGTATTACATTGGGATGAAATGTCTAAGCTTAAAATGACCTCTGGGTCGATAGTTTAGCAATCTCCTATGATTCTATGATCCTATGATCCTATGACCTCTCTTGAATGTTCCTGTAAAAACTAGACTGTTTCACCTTGTCATGATGCATCGTAGAAAAAAGAGCAGAGGAAAGAAACTGGTATTGATAGGCTGCAGTTTGCCATCTCTCGGTCACTTACCATGGTATATTTCTTATTTTATTTATTTCTTTAGCATTTGTTAACTGGGAAAGTCCGACTTGGATCAAAGCCAATTTTCAGCAGCGGCCTGGGGAGAAGCGCTCCAGATGCATGTCTTTGTAACATGTCTATTTCCAGGCTTAATTGAGTTAGGTAAAAAAAAAACTGTCACATAAACATTAAAATATTTCAGAGCTGGGGGGAAATCCACGTGCAACTACTCCTTCATTTTCTTTCCATTTTCCTTACCCACCCCTACAGAATATGTATGATACTGACAGAAGGAAATCTATCTCAGTAAAGACTGTGCTGATTTTATAGCTAGCCTATGTGCAGTTGCTCCTTCCCCATCCCAAAACATGCTTGAACTTTTCTTTCAAATTATGCTTTATGTTTTTTTTCCATAATGTATAATAGGTCCAGGTCCATACCATCTTTTCTATGATACTGTGTTTCATTATATCGCTACTAAATGGCTCCCTTCCAGTTGGCACCCATATGCTCATCTGTATACCCTATCAATTATTTTCAACTTGACTTCTATGAATTGTTTGATGTGGAACAATAAAGTGTACCAAACTCCCCTTGCTTCTCTGTGTCAGTGTATACTTAGCAAGGTCCCTGACTTTTTTCTCACAGCCCATCACTACAGCCACCCTCACCATAACTCCTCAGTGCATACTCTGTATTATTCTAATATTCCCTTCTCTGTAGGCCACTAAAAAGATGCGCACATTGGAACATGGCTTTATTAGCTTCCTGTAGACCGGGATGGAGAGGAAAGATAAGCAATTACATGAGGACAATTCCTTAATGCAACACAATAACTTCCTTTTTGTCTATATCACTAACCTGTTGAACTGGATGGTGTGATTTATTGGCAAAGTAGTTCATTAAATCCTATTCTCCAGTCATCATTTTGTCTGTGCATATGAAGACTGCATGGTCTGCCCATGTCTGTGTGTGTTTTCTCCTACCTCTCAATAGTATGATACTTGAGTGACTAAATTGCCATATGCATATATATAACAGATTTATCATTGTTCTTATGGTCTAAATTATCACTAAAAAGGTCCAGAATGACCAGCTCAATCAAACTGTTACAAATAAATTAAAGAAAATGGTGTGATCAACCCTAAGTCCTTCGCTTCTTCTTCTTCTTGCTCTCCTCTCCTCTGTGGTGCATTACCCCTCCTAAAATGTATAGCTGTCCTAGATCTCTGATCCCAACATTGCAAGGTATTAAATGTGTATCCACCCTCTGTGGTTCACACTATGAACCAGCACTGTAAGGAATTCTATATCTCTATCCCATATTCTGTGAAGCAGACCTCCCTTTTATCATTCACCCCCAAAGACTTTATATCAGTCCCCTACTGCCATCATTTTCCCTCATACATATAGCCATCCCTGTTGCAGTCACATGGCTATATGTTTACCCATATCATTCCTTTGCACATGTTCTGTCCTCCAGCCTACACATTCCCTTTGCTGCATGCCTAGTATCATCCTACATTCCTCTCTTGCCTGCACCATTATCAGATTGTGGTTCATTGCATAGTTTACAAGTTTAATGCCCTTTTCAATAATGTTCCCTAGGACTGGGTATTTTAAATGAATGTAGCCTTAGCAATTCCTTATACAAGTCAAGGATGACAGCTGATTTATGGGTGTGGGCAACATACTAGTAATGCAGACCAACACATTTGTATCTATAAATGTTTGATTATAGTACAGAGAATAGTTTAATCTAACCTAAGTGTGATTATGATTCTCAAATGCTTCTTTTCATCTATCATTCTAAGGTCAGTTCTTCATGGCATACATATCCCTGCTAAATCCAAGTTTGACAAGTTGCATAACAGTGTGCTTCATTGCACTATTATTTTTTGCACAACCTACAGGATGATATCTGCCCATGTGAAGGAAGGTATGTTGATGTGTGAAAAAAATTCTGAATCTGATATTGTCATCCTGTAAATCTCAAGGATAGTGTCAGATACAATGCCAGTTAATAGTAATCATCAGAGATCCAGCTCATGTGACACTTAAATGCTAGCTTGCTTGACCATTCTGTAGTGACAACCAGTCTCTGTGTTCTCCAGTTTAACTAATTTGATTCTATCTTACCAGATTATCTATTAACAATATATACCATAACTGCTTCTACAACATTCTGTGTGGTACAGGGCAAAAGCCTAACAAAAGTCCATGCTTCATTCTCCACAGTCACTGCTAAAGTGAGATACTTTTGAAATTGAACCATACTAGGCTGCCAATATTTGTTTTTTTTTAACTATGATTTTGCTGCCAAAACTTCAAGCCATTTGCACTCAAGAACTCCAATATGTGCCTCAAAAGCTTTCTTTTTTTCCTTGTCTTTTTCATGGTTGAAAATTAGGCTAAGGGGATAATTACCTGACTTCTTCTTGGAATCTCCTTTCTTCAAAGGGAGAACCATTCCATGTTACAGCCAAAATAAATTATTGCTGCTGATTTTTTTATAGTTTGTACATCTTAGCAGTGGTCAATAAATACCAATTAGATGTATTATCTCTTGGGACAATGATGCATCAAACTCTTATTTCATACCATCCTGCATTCTCCCAAAGTGTATTGCTCCTCTCCAACTTATAATGCGAATTTGGTTAATATTTGTATAAAAATTTGGATTAGTCCTCTCCAACGTATAGATTTCTGGCAGTCCACTACTACATTACCTTCATAATGTGGTACCTTGTACCCTTGGGAAAACACTAAAGTGAAGAATTAATTTAAAATTATATTCTAATCCTCCCCTTACTCACTCCTTTCCCTAATTTAATTTGTGCACATTTCTCTTTTTATCTGAAAAAAAAAATCTTCAGTAATCTCATTTTAATCAACTGGCAATCTATAGTTTGGGCCTGTTTCATCATACACACCCAGCTGTACTTTTCAGGCTGTTTGGTAGCATTTCCTTGTAACTATTCTTGTATTTTCTTATAAGCTTGTACTTTTTCCTTACAGCTCTTCATGTTTAAAATCAGGATCAAGACAGGCTATCTTTTTCTTAGGAGAGTGAAACAGCAAAAGAAAAATCCCTGTTCTCCCTAAACTATAATTTTGACATGTTTTGTCTCTCTTCTCTCTATCTCTTTCTCTGTCTATGTCTCTGTGGCTATTTTCTCCTCTCCTCTTTCTCAGTCTCACTGTACTGTATGTTGATGTAGACATGTGCGTATATTTGGGTGGCCCAGAACGTATTAGCAAATGGTTATTTTGATTACTTCATCCACCTGGTATTGAGATGAAATAAACAATCAAGAATGTGTCTAAGCAGACTCTTGTACTTGACAATCTTGTAAAAGAGGGGGCAAAATATGTCCACGGGCCCCCAACAGTAGTAGTCATAATGAAACAGAATTGTGCAGTATGCTTAACTAATACAGTTAGGAAAGTTGGGTCTGCCTTTGAGAAAACTCCTCCATCTATGATACATAATCATGTGAAAGAATCCTAGTTACAGATGGTGCATTATATGCAACAAGCAAACACCCAGAGACATTTTCCTACCTTGACTCATTAAAATGACTTTTAAAACTCATGACTACTTGTTACTCTGTACAGTAGTGCAGCGGTAGCCTTGTCACCTCACAGTAAGAGGTTCTCTGGTTCAATTCTTGGCTTGGGTGTCTTCTGTGTGGAGTGCATGTCCTCCCTGCATTTGTGTGAGTTTCCTCCCGGTGCTCTCATTTCCTCCCCCAATTCAAAGACATGCATCTAGAACATTTATCTCTGGACCTCCGCTGAAAATTGGCTTCATTCCAAGTCAGACTTTCCTGGTAAACAAATGTTGAATAAATAAATTATGACTGCATCCACTGTGTTGCAGGTGCATTTAAAGCTTAACCTTTGCTCACCTATGGAGGTCTGTCAGGAGGTCCTCAATGAACCCCTAAAGGACTCCATGAAACAGCAGCCTCTGTACGATTAAATTGCAGAACAGCCCAATATACCTAAACAGTGGACTGCATATCTCTTTATTCCCTGTATACACAAAACTGCCCAACCTATTTGTACACTCACAGTATTTTTGTCAGTACTGCTGGAGCTTTACATGATCAGGCAATGGATCAATGTAGGAATTATTTCCATGCTTCCCCTTCCACTCTCCCACCAGTGTCCAATATTCATTATTTCACTACAACCTAAAGTCTGTTCCTTGGTCAAAGGATAGACTTGGGAAAATTTCAGTCACATGCCATATCGAACCTTCCTATTTACTCTTATATATGAGCCAATCCTGTGCTTTGTTCATCTCTGTGGAACACTCATGACCCCTAGCTCTGCCTGCATTCCCTGAGATAAGTGTGTTTGTGTATTGTATGTACTGCCTGAAATATCACAGCATTCTCTGTACTGCTAAATCTCATTTATTAAAACATTTTACAGTTATTGGTATATGCTTCTGCCTGAAACAATGCTGTGCACATAATTTTGCTTTATTTTAGTAATATAAAATCACACCCAACAACTCTTGAACTTATCTGTGATGTTTTAATATCACAGTGCAACACACACCTCTTGTTTATGTGCAAATATTCAATGAGATGGCCCAGAAATCCTGAGCAAGATGGCTGCTTAGGCCTTGAGCTCTATGCAAAGGGTCAAGAATGATGCAATTAATCAACCAGTTTAGTTCCATGTTAAAAAATAAAGAGAGAGAGAAAGAGAGAGAGAGAGAGAAAAATCACAGGATGGAGGACAAGTAAAATGGCGGCAACAGCTGGCATGGTTTAAAACAGTTTCACAGGACAACCAGCTTTGTAAGCTGTTTCAAAAGCTGATATCAGTCACTGATGACATAGGCCTAAGAAGGGAAAAAATAGGCAAGCAACAAAGACATGTGAATCAGCTGCAATAAAGAATCCAGGTCACAAAAAGTAATAATAGGAAAAGTTCACAGAGTTGGCGGAATGGAAGGTGGAACAGGGGACAGATAAGACATATTAGTATGCCTGTACAACTATAAATTAAAAAGAAGAAATCATTAGGCAAGCCAGAACACTTAAGCTGATACCCTTTAACTGAAAGCCCAAGAATTCCTGCATGGATTAACTATCTTGCCATCTTAACTATACTATGGAAGGGAACCAGACAACTGGCAGACTAACTTCTGAATGGCCAGAGAGGAGATAGAATTACAAGGTTCACAGAGAATGTCTGAGATAGATTCATCCATAGGAAAAAGGACTAAAGAGGAAGTAAGAATGGTGTACAGAGTTATATTAACAAGATAAGTGGGCTGGACAAGATGTGAGGCATAACAGAGTACATAAATTGAGGAAAAAAAAATGAAATAAAAAGGAAATATAATGGTAGTGCACAAAAATGAAGCAGTAAGAAGAACAAGAACTAACTCTAAGCAAAAAAATCCATCAACGGATGATAGCGAACACAGAAGAAGCAGGGAAAGAAATATAAGAAGCATAAAAAAATAAAAATAAACAATCTATAAAAGAGCAAGCCAGACTTCTCAAAAGAACAGGAGGAGAGAACAGTAAAATGAAGCAATGTCAGAAAAAGCAGACCAGAGGAAGAGGCCAACAGGAGGGAAGCCATCAAATTCCAGATAGCCTGGTTACATAGGGAGATATGGGAGATGAAATGTGAGATAATACAAGGGAAAAATGAGTGGATGCACTCAGTTAATTCAATGGCCAGCATGGGTTGGGTCATGGCTGCATGTCAAAAGAACTGAAAGACTAAATTCTCAGAAGTGACATGCCAAAAGTGTTTAAAGGAGACTGAAAAGGACTACTGGGATCCATGTGCATGAGGCAATATTCCAAGTGAAAAACTACTTTTTAATGGTATGCACAGATATAAGGTCTATGTTTAACCATCAAATAACATTTGCATCAAATGGCTGAACATCTAACCCTATACACTGAACATTCATTCAGTGAAGGTTCATTTTTTCAACAGGGAAAGTAACCAGTTTGCCAACACTTCCCTGTCTCACATAACACAGTATTTCAAAACTACCCAGGCGGGGGGGGGGGGGGCTTCACCATCTATACCCACCCAACTATATATACCAACTCTGAGACCTCACTACAGAAAGGAAAAAGGCACATGGGCTAGTGCTGCTTTTCTCATTAGCTGAAATGAATGTTTGCTGAATGAACGTTCTATGGATAGGGTTCAATATTTAGCCGTTCGATGCAAATGATCTTCGATGGTTAAACATAGACCCCAAATATATATAGAGGTAAACTGTTTTAAAAGTGGAAAAATCCTGACCAGGATTGTAAGAAAAAGATACAAGGTAAAGGGAGGAGCAGAAATAGGCAGATTACTTTTATATGGTCTACCTTATATTTGTATTTTCATATAACAGTAAGTTTTCTCTATGAAGTAGTTGGCTGAAATGAACTAAGAAATAATTCTGGAAACACTAGTCTTAGGTTTGACTGCAATGTGATAAGAGCAGAGTGAAAGAGAATGCATAAAGCTTCCACAAAAATAAGATGAATTGGCAAGAAACACGACTGGATCCTGCAAACCCCAGATAAGTATATAGAAGAACTTTTCAACAAGTTCTTTGAAGAAGTATATAAGATAAAAAGGGATGGAGTGGAAAGGGTCTATATTAGAACATCGAAGTTTCAAAACTTCGAATGTTCTAATATCAACCCCTATTCAGCGAAAGCTGAAAATATCAAAGCAACAGAAAACAAATTTTTTTCCTGGGGAAAGAATTTGGTTGTCCATTTCTGTTGCTTCGGTATTTTCAGTACTGTGGTGGAAAGTTACGGGTCAGGTTCAGGTAAGTGTGAGACTGAGTGCGGGTTAGGTTAGTTAGGGTTAGGGTGCGGGTTAGGTATGTCTGCAATTGTGTGGACATGAGGGTTAGGGCGGGTTAGGTGAGTTAGGGTTAGGGCGCGGGATAGGTATGTGTGTGATTGTGTGGACATGAGGGTTAGGGCGGGGTAGGTGAGTTAGGGTTAGGGCACTGGTGAGGTGAGTGTGCAATAGTGACGGACCTTAGGGTTAAGGTTTGTGTTAAGGTAAGTGGATAGTTAGTGGTGTGTGTGTATAGTTTAGTGTAGGGTTAGGTGTAATATTTTAGGTGTATGTGTGTGGATTGCTGTTTGTTTGGTGTGCTTGTGTTATGTGTATGTGTTTTGGAACAGCAAATTTTGTCCCTAGGAAAAAATTTGCTGTTCTGTATGTTCGATGTTTTCAGCTTTCGCTGAATAGGGGTCGATATTAGAACATTTGAAGTTTTGAAACTTTGATGTTCTAATATAGATCCGAGTGGAAAGTATCAAAGGAGACCTCAATGTTATGCAAGATCCTAAGAAAGAAGGAATCTTTTGCCAGTGAGAGTATAGCATAAAGATGAAAAAAGACTTAAAAAGGAACTTGAAAGAAGCAGGATGGAATGATGTATGGAGGGAAAGACACCCTGAAAAGTGGGAGTTTAACAGAAACTACTTGATTCTAGCCAGAAGACTAGACAGGATACCAGGAAAGGAAGAAACTCTAAAAATAGTGAATGAGATAGAAATAATGGGACAATCTCATCTTCTTTGCTCATGAATTCTGAACAAAGCCAAAAATAACAGTGTGGCAATGACCCAACATCAGAGGTAATTTTTGGATATTACTCAAATTCACTTAAAATGAAGCCGCGGTGGTGCAGTGGTAGCATTGTCACCTCACAGCAAGTGGTCCCGTTTGATTCTCGGCTGGAGTGCCTTCTGTGTGGAGTCTGCATGTCCTCCCCGTGGTCAAGTGGCATTCAAAAAACATGCGTGAATGGGCGTGCCTTTTTTGAAGTTTGGGCGTCGGGCTGGCACCTTGGCACCGTAAAAATCTATTGCCAATCTTTAGTGGACTGGAGTTCTGCTGTGGTGACCCCTAACCAGGAAAAGCTGAAAGAAGAAGAAGAACAACAACAACTCTAATTCACTTAAAAAGTAACTAGAACTACCCATTTTAGATCAACATTCATTTTCTGAACAATAGGAATTACTCAGTGTAATCGTCAGTGATATATCAGAAAATCAAAAAAAAAAAAATGAAGGACTGGGCAAAAATATGAGGAAAAATCAGGAATGTTCTGTAAAAGTTTGGACAGATGAGATATATGAATATCAGCAACGATAATAGGGACAGAGGGAACATAGGGAGAGTTTGGGATGGAGATGGTCAAGCTGCAAGTGGAAAGATCAGAAAAATAATCAATAGTTATACCATCTGATGGAGGAGAAAGTGAATGAAAATGCTGTAGACAAGACAAAATTTGGAAAACAGTGGTGTGATGTAATCAAAACAGCAACTCAAAGGAAAGATCTCAAGAAAAAGGGTGGAAAAGGAGGCAAGATGAAGAGAAGATAGCAAAAGTGGATGGATAACTGAGTGGGATCAAAGGGAGTTAAGAAAAATTGTGAAGACAAAGAAACACTAAGGGCAGGAAAAGCAGGAATAAAAACTGAAGTAAAAGAAAAGATAAACAGAGCAAAGGTACTGGAAGGACTACTGGTGGGTAACTGGGAAACAACAGGGTAAACATCTAGTGATAAAGTACAAAAAAGGAAAAGGTAAGAGAGACTGAGAGAGAGAGAGAGAGACGCATTTGGGAATAAAGGGAGGGTGATACAGGAGGACAGCAGGGCGCAGAACAACTTTAAAGAATACTACCAACAAATGTACCTGGAACAAGAGAAGGAAAAGCAAGTCCATTGGGATATTGCAGATAAAATAGAGATGCACTGGGAACAAGAAATACAGAGGGAGAAACTGAATGCAAAGATCATGAAGGAGGAGATTTAATACGCAGTGACAGCATTGAAAGACAGAAAGGTACTGGGTTCAGATGGATATACAGCATTTTCTTACCTATTTATTCTTTATTGACCAGGTTAGTCCCACTAGGCTGGTAGCCTATTTTCAGGGGAGACCCAGGGGAGACCCAAGTGATATTTATGCTGCAAGAAGAAATTTGGCAAGGGCACAAGGGAATTTCCCCTACTGTTTTCAATAGGTGCCATGATATCTTTTACATCCACCCGAGCTACCAACAACTTAAGCAGATATGGGTCTTGGTTTAGTATGTCACGTGAAGGATGGCACACTCAGGAGTGCAGCACCCAACTTATGCTGTACTGCAGTGCCAGCAATAGATCTGCCTGGTGTGGGAATAGAACTCATAGCTTTCTGCAGAAAAGGTGAGTGTGATACTTGTTGTACTGCTGACACTGAGATAGAGTAGAGATCTACAAGTGGGGCAGAGAGGCAATATGGACAGTTATGAAGGAGGAATATGAAAGTATTAGTGAAACAGATGAAATATGAAAAGAGTCATGGTAGTAGTGATCTAGAAAGAGAGAGGAAGCAGTTTGGAAGTAGAGGATAGCAGACCAATCTCTTTAATAAACACAGATGTCAAAGTGCTATCAAGAAGACTGGATGAGATTTTGTTACCAATAATACAAGAGGGGAAGAATGGTTTTGTGAAAGGATGAAGGGCAAAAATGAAATGCGATCCCTAACTCACTTTACAGACCGAGAAGAGCAAAGGGAGAAAACAAAAGAAAAATTGGTCATTTTTGACCTACAAAAAGCCTTTGACACAGTTAGTTGTATATTCTACTAGCAGATACTAGAAAAGAGAGACATCAGGGAAACAGTTATAAGACTGATAAATGCAATTTGCAATAAACCAAAAATAGAGGTAATGGTAAACTGAGGATTTTTCCACAGCATGGAAAACAGGAATGGGAATGACATAGTTGTGCCCTTTTTCCTCAGACCTCTTCATGCTAGTCACAGAAGTCATGACAGTGGAAGGAACGAGGAAGTTAGAGCAACCAGAGTGAAAAACAGGAGTACAGTTATAATATACAAGGATGAATGTTTACTTATGCTGGAAATTGCTAAGGTAGCTGAAGAAAAAGTGGTGGCAGATTCTGCAAGGTTTGGAAGGGCCTCAGGGCTTAGAAGCAACATCAGGATAGGATATGGAAAAGGAAAGGAAAGGAAGGAGTGGGCCACATTTAGGAGATGGAATACTCCATACAGCTGGCAGCATCTGTAAAACAGATATTAAGTGATGCAATGCAAAACAATCGGGAGAGGGGGCAAGAAAAAATGCAGCGAGTACTGGAAAGTGAGGAACATAAACTATACACACATCTAGCTAAAATCAGTATGGTTAGAAGGATGATGATGATACTCTCCAGTATAAAACCTGTACTGCAAAACCTACCAGAAGTTTCCGTGGGCAGGTTAAAAAGACCTGGATGGGTGGATAGAAAAAAGGGAGAAGGGTCTCAAATAACAATCTGAGTAGCATAAAAGAAAGTGGCTGGAAGCTCTCACATGTACCCATGTGGACCTTAGTGTATAACTTTTTTGGGTGAATAAAGTGTAAGGAGAGAGACCAAAGGGCAAAGGGAGTGAGGACAAATAGGATGGTGAGGAAGATAAAAAAGCACGAATGAGGTGGTACTAAGGAAATGGAGTAACATGACATGGGAACAAGGAAAAGAAAGATGTGTGATGAAGGGGCAGAAAAATGGAAGGAAAATATGATAAGGGGAGAGTGAGAGTTAATGGAGGAAGCAATAGTAGGACAGACACTATATAAGACTCTACAGAAATTAATAGAGGAATTTAGATTAATGAAAAATGAATGGTGGATATACACTGGAATGAGAAAAGTGGCTCTAGAAATGGGCAGAAGAAGAAAAAGAAACCCAGGGAAATAAATGAAATGAGAGAAGGAAAATGAGTCCCATGGTAGAAATGAACGAAACATGCGTAACTTAAAAGCAGAATGATTTATGAAGATTTGAGGAAGAAAGTCATGAAAGCTACAAAGAACGAGATAATAAATAAGGAAAGGCTGGGAAAAGAGAGAACGGTGGAAACGAAGTCCTGGGTAGATAAATACAGAAAAGTCCTCAAAATTAAATCAGAGATGCAAAAAATGCATGGGATGGACGATAAACTACTGAAACTGCTGCACAGATGGTATTTTGTACCAAAATATTAAATAAAGAGGGAAGGAAAACAGAATCAACATGCTGGAGATGCATGCCAGAAGAGGCAGAGATGAAGCATATGCTTCAAGAGTGTACTAGGGTAGAAGAGACTTTAACAGAAGCACTGGATATCTAGATGAAGATATGTGGAAAAGAAGGGGAAAAGAACTCTTTGGAATTTTGTATGAGTATAAAGGAAAAAAATGGGAGTGGGGTCAGGATAAAGAAATTTGAGTGAAAAGACTAATGGTAACAGAGGTGAAGAGTGCAATAGCCAGAAAATGGAAAAGAAGGGGCAAATGCGAAAGGGGAGCTGGACTGGAGTTTTCTTGGCATTGAAAGGAAAAATATTTATAAATCAGAAGAAAATTAGGGAGGGCAAGAGAAGAATGAAATAAGGTGATGAGTTACTACCAGTCAAAACAGGATGGGGGAGAATAGTGAGAGTAACTAGAATAACAGTAAGAAGCAGCAAACCACCACTGGTGTAAAATAAAACATGTACAATACATGAGAAAGTCACAATATGTAATTATGAATACATATTAAAAATAAATCAAAATGCAGACACACACAAATATGTAGATATTTAATATTTGTTAACCTGATTAGGACAGAGCCTATTTTCAGCAGAGGCCTCGGGAGAAACACTCCAGATGGATGTCTTTGGAATGTGGGAGGAAACCCATGTGAATAGAGAGAAGACAGAAGGCACCCCAGCTGAGAATCGAACCAGAAAACCTCTTGTTCTGAGGTGACAACATTAATCACTTGTGTGTGTGTGTGTGTGTGTGTGTGTGTGTGTGTGTGTGTGTGTGTGTGTGTGTGTGTGTGTGTGTGTGTGTGTGTGTGTGTGTGTGTGTGTGTGTGTGTGTGTGTGTATATAAATATATATATATATATATATATATATATATGTGTGTGTGTGTGTGTGTGTGTGTACAGTGGATATAAAAAGTGTACACACCCGTTAAAATGCTATGTTTTTGTGATATACAAAAATGAGACTACAATAAATAATTTCAAAACTTTTCTCACCTTTAAGGTGACCTATAACCTTTTCAATTCAGTTGAAAAACAAACAAATCTGTTAGGGGAAAAAATATAAAAAATAAAAAACGTACAGTAAGCTGGTTGCATAAGTGTGCACACCCTTAAACTAATACTTTGATAAAGCACCTTCACAGTACCTGTAATGAGCCCAGAATTGACTCCTTCTGTAATTCATACAGAGTTATATGTACTGGTAGCATATCTAAATATGAATGGAAAATCTTTTTTTATGAGAACAGTTGCTCCTACTACTATTTGAACTGTATGAGTATCCTTCTTCCATATTGCTCTTGTTTCTGCTGCAAATCCTGGTATTTTATGACTTTGTGTTTCTCTGTACATAAGAAACTGTATTCACTTGATGTAGCGATTTCAATGATCAGTACTACTTTTGTCTTTTTTTCCTGGACTACTATACCTGATTTTCTCACATTTATTTTTTGAACTGTTGGTAATGTGTGATCCCATATGATATAAACTTCATCGTTTTCTGCAATGCTTCTTGGGTAATTTTTCTAGTGCTTATCAGTTACTTCAGTATTTATGTTAATCACTAGTGTGATGTCCTGTTGTGTGTATATATGCTATATGTATGTTTGTTAATCACTAGCTTGTTGTCCTGATGTGTATATATGCCATATGTATGTATGTTCTACTTCTTTTTACTCTCATGTAATGTATTGTAATATGGAGCTTTTCTCCTCGGGCCTCCACTGAAAATGGACCAGTGTCCAGTTGACCTTTCTCGGTAAACACATGTAAAATAAATAAAATAAAATAAAATAAATTAAGTTTTTGCACAATCTCCATTGCAACAGCCTTGCCACATTACTGTGCCTTCCAGTATATAGGCCTTCTGCCATGAGTGGGTTAAGCCATTAACATTATGTCCAACTGTTTCCAGTTCTTTTTTTTTACAGAACCTGAATCTGTCTGTTTCTTCACATGTCCAATGGACTTTGTGTATGTAGTCCACTATCCTGGGCCACCAATATTAACCTTTCATCTTTTGGTTTCAGTTAATCTCTCCTTAACCATTCCTGCATCAAATCTTGATCAACATGAGGCTGTTCCAGGACATCTACGTAGTTGCCACAATATTTGTGCTTTTTCCACATTCCTTTCCTTTTCATCTTATCCTTATTCTTATATTCTTTCTTTTGTATTTGGCACATTCAGCTGTTGTGATTTTTGTCTACTTCTGGTTTGATTTCATTCTCATTTGACACCAGTATGCTTCTACTAAACTGAGCAGGTAAGTCATCACAGACTGCTTTTCCTCATGTTTTAAAACTTTCAGTAAGTTTGGATCTGATGAGGTCAACAGATATGTATGCAATCCCATAACTGCAGATCTATACATGTGATCAATTTTGATGAGGCACACAGCTCCCATAATTCCTTCAGAAAGAGAAATATATAATCTTAGTATACATCACTTGGTAAGTGTGAAGCATTTTTCTTGCTTTCCTGTCCAACTGATAAATACCTTTTGAGGCCAGTTAATTACTCCAAAACTGTAAATCAGTATAGGAAGAGAAAATTGCTTTAGAGCTTAGACTTTATTCCTAGACATGAAGACTGTTTTCAATATTAGTTTTAGTCTTCTGAAATATTCCTTACTGAATTTTATTCATATTTGTTCGTGTTTTATTTCTGATCCTTCACCAATTAACAAATATTTACACCCTTCCTCTTGCTCAAGTTCCTTAATATTGCATTCCTGTCCCAGATTAATATTTTCTTGGTACTGCAACTTTTCTGCTTTAAACATTGCTTTTGCGCATTTATCAAGACCAAATAGCATTCTTATATCATCTGAGAAAGTTTTAACCTCTTGAAGTTGTATTTTCAACTCCTCATCTGATGATCAAGACAGTTTTATGTCATCCTCAAAAAAGTATATGACAAGTCTTTAAACAAGGCTGTTTTCTGGGGAACAAATTGTAACCATGACTATAAACTCTGCCGGCTTCAATTCCAGTATATAGTTTGTACATCATTGGAAGGCACATTATTGCTCTATAGTTTTCAGGATGGCATATAGATTCAGTCTTAAGGCAGAGTATAATTTCTCCTGTTTTTAACCAGGTTGGTGTCTGTTGGGGATGAGCATATAAGTAATTCTTACTCAGGGCAGGCTAAATCTTTGTGTGAATTTGTTAATACTTTTAGCCAGAAATTAGGTGGTTTATCCGGGCCTGGGGTTTTCCATTTAGGAGTATTACTTTTGTTTCAGTTTCTCTGGCCACTTCATTAATTTTGTATCCTCTAAATTTGAACTCCTTACTGTCTCTTTTAATTTTTCTATCCATTCAACATCATTGTTATGTTCCACAGGGTCTTCATAAATGTTCGTCCAGAACATGTCGATTCCTTCTTTTTGATGTTATTCCTTTTTCTTTTCCCAGTTTTCTATAAGGCTTTTTGGGTCATCAATGAGTTGCTTATTTCGTATTTTCCTTTATATTTATCTGCATATCTTCTAAGTTTTTCTGCTTGAGCGGATATATTTAGTTTATTATATTAGTTTATTATTTGCAGTAGTGTGTGATAGTTCCTGGCCTGTTTTGCACTGTGCTTTGCTTTTACCACATCTATCTTTCTAAGTATTTTGGTGATCTGTTCTCTCTTCTATATTTTTCAAACAGTGATATTTCTTGTCTTGATTGTGTTATAGTTTTCTTCATTTGATGGTACCATTTTAGTTCTTCCCTTTCTTTCTCTTATTGCTTTATGTTTTTGTGGTCAGACTTTATATGTTATTAATTTAGTTGCACAGTGATATGTCCTATTTACTTCTGTTATAGCACACAAATGTGTCTTAATAATTTTAATTATTGTATTTGTCTGTTTTATCAGACTTCTAAGATTTGAGTCTTATTTATTTTCAGTTATCTATTTCCTTCATCGGTCTTAATATGTCTATTCATCTCTATTAAATCAAGCAGCTCTTCCCTCAGATGATTTTCTTCTATACTGAGAGCACATTCGTTGCTCTCCTTTTTCCTGTGGGCATTCTACAGAAAGTTCCAGAACATTTTCCCATGACATATGCTCTCCATATACACCCTGCATCATTTGCTGCTCTTTCATATGGGAACTCATTGACCCATTACTCCACAACATTGCCTGCAATTGCCTGCATTAGAGTTGCCACTGTCTTCTGCTCCTTCCCTTGCTGTGCTGTCCTGCTGAACTTTTGTACCAGTTTCCTACAGAAGGCTCCAGAGCATCATCATGTGGCAAGTCTTCAGATCCCTCTCACTCCATCTGTTTCTCCTTAGTTTGGGGACTCATTGTTCCATCATGCTGTGACATTACCTGTGTTGGATTTTCTACACTAAATCCTTCACTTCACAGGTAATCCATAATTACATTTCTATTTCTTTAACTTTTCCATTGCTAATCCTCTTTCTACTTTCTCCCCTTTGTTTTCTTATTGTTTATATTGTGAAATGTTCCATATCCAGATGTCTCTTCCTATATTTCTTTTCAAATATCTCTTGTGCTGTTCTTTTGTATTGATTAGGTTTGATTTCTCCTTTTCAGAAATATTGCCCCATATCAGATCTTGTGGACTCATTCCATCATGCTGTGACATTGGTTATGCTGGATTTTCTACACTAAATCCTTCACTTCACTGGTAATTCAAAACTTCAGCTTCTATTTGTTTAACTTCTACCTTACTAATCTTTTGTTCTACATTTTCCCTTTGTTTTAATTTCTGTATTGTGAAATTTTCCAGATCTGGGTAACTTTGCCCGTATTTCTCTTCAAATATTTTGGAGCTGCTTTTTTTGTGTTGATCAGCTTGTCTTTCTATTTTGCATTAATATTGTGTCATATCAGTTCTCTTTTTCTTTCCCATGTCCACGTTTATGTTTTTATACCTTTCAAAACTCAATGGGTTTTATTCTTTATATTTTCACACTTTCTCTGTTGCTTCTTTCCAGGCAGCTCAAAGTTTCTTTGTCTGTGTAATATTTTTCATGGATTTGTTGTATTAATGAACACAGTTTTTCATTTGAAGCTTTTTACAGTTTTTCTTTTGCAAGTATTTTTCTTTCCACTAATTTCTCGCTCAATCTCTCTGCATATCTTCAATCTGGAAATTCAGAGCTACTTGCATAACAGTAACAATACATAATTTCTTCCTTACCCTCAATAGTCATCTTTATGGCTCTGTTTTGGCCTGTCGACATTTGTGTTTTTTTGTGTTCTACTACTTATTCTACAACAGGAGAGTGCGGCTGCACTAATTATTGCGTAGTCTTTTTCTCAGTCAGTCTGTCTGTGGTATACAAGCCATGCTACATATCCGAACAGATACAGGCCACGTCACTCTGCAGGCTGCCTGATATTTAGTACTGCACATCTGAAACATGTCTGAATCTCTGCCATAGTTTGATAAGCTTTGTTGTACAGTTTGATAAGCTTTGTTATATTAGAGCATATAGCTTTTGCATCAAATTGCTACATAAATGGAGCTATATTTGCATGCTTTAGCTCCCAGATATGTATATTTTATGTTTGATGAAAGATAATATTTTTTTTTCTGTTTAGGTCTGCGGCTACCACCCCACCCATACAGTCTAAGAAGGAATCAGTACTGCAGAACTAAACAAGGATATACATTTTGAGCCTCAAGAGCAGGAGCACACTCAAGCAACTCTGCAGTCTGTGGCTACCACCCCACCCATACAATCTAAGAAGGAATCAGTACTGTAGAACTAAACAAGGATATACATTTTGAGCCTTAAGAGCAGGAGCACACTCAAGCAACTCTGCAGTCTGTGGCTACTACCCCACCCATACAATCTAAGAAGGAATCAGTACTACAGAACTAAACAAGGATACACATTTTGAGCCTCAAGAGCAGGGTCAGTCCACCCAGGTATTCTACTTGTATGTATGTGTTATGACAGTGAAGCTATAACATTAGCAGTGTTTCTTAGTAGTTCTCAGCATGCTAATAAAACTGGCTGTTGTAGTGTTGTGCCCCCCCCCCCCAGCTAGTGCCTAAATCCTAACTATCCAATAGACAGTATACATTTAATTCAGATCTTCTTCTTCTTTCGGCTGCTCCCACTAGGGGTCGCCACAGCGGCTCAACTGTTTCCATTTCTTCCTGTCCTCTGCATCTTGCTCTGTCACAACAACCACCTGCATGTCTTATCTCACCACATCCATAAACCTTATCTTAGGCCTTCCTCTTTTCCTGTTACCTGACAGCTTCATTCTTAGCATATTTTTCCCAATATACTCTGCACCCCTCCTTAGCACATGTCCAAACCAATGTAATCTTGCCTCTCTGGCTTTGTCTGCAAACCTTCCAACCTGGGCTGACCCTCTAATATACTTATTCCTAATCCTGTCCATCCTCGTCACACCCAGTGCAAATCTTACCATCTTCAACTCTGCCACATCAAGCTCTGACTCCTGCCTTTTTGTCAATGCCACTGTCTCTAACCCATATAACATAGCTGGTCTCACGACCCTCTTGCAGACCTTCCCTTTCACTCTTACTGGTACTCGTCTGTCACAAATCACTCCTGGCACTCTTCTCCACCCACTCCACCCTGCCTGTACTCTCTTCTTCACCTCACTTCCATACTCACCATTACTCTGAACTGTTGATACCAAGTACTTAAACTCATCCACCTTCGTCACCTCTACTCCCTGCATCCTCACCATTCCTCTATCCTCCCTCTCATTCATGCACATATATTCTGTCTTAGACTTGCTGACCTTCATTCCTCTTCACTCTAGAGCATATCTGCATCTCTCCAGGGTCTCCTCCACATGTTCCCTACTCTCACAACAGATCACAATGTCATCTGCAAACATCATAGTCCACGGGGACTCCTGTCTGATCTCAATCTGTCAACCTGTCCATCACCATAAGAAAGGGCTCAGAGCTGATCCTTGATGTAATCCCACCTCAAGCTTAAATGCATTCGTCACTCCCACTGCAGACCTCACTGCTGTCACACTACCCTTGTGCATATCCTGTACTACTCTTACATACTTCTCTGACACTCCCGACTTCCTCATACAAAACCACAACTCCTCTCTAGGTACCCTGTCATATGCTTTCTCTAAGTCCACAAAGACACAATGCAACTCCTTCTGACCTTCTCTGTACTTCAGATCTCTGTGATTAAATTAAACATTAAGCAGCCCTCTCAGTGCTTTCTGCCTTATTTTATATACTTGAGCCCCACCTGTTTATTTGCATCTCTATACTACATTCCCCTTCATTGCTAATGTATCTCCCTACACTAATCTGTGAACAAACTGGCTACTAATAAGTAAGTCAATGTGAAGACACACTCCCAACCTTAATAAACTTTACTATCTCTTCTCTCCTTCACTTTACAGGTAGAGTTTGAATTATTACTCACCCCCTCTGAGGCCTTCATTGGTAGATTTCCACTGATTGCCTCTCTGGTTTCACTGGTTACTTTGCATTCCCCCTGGTTTACACCCCTTGTGCTATCCCCCTCCCCCAATACTAAGTCTTTATTAGAATCCTGCTGAGCATGGAGCCATCTTTAATTTACAAGTCTCCCACCAGGACACAAGTGCTCTTCAGCAATTGAATTCTGTTTGCTGGTAAGCCATTAGACCTCAGGAATTTGTTTAAAGTGTTCAGATTTGTAAAGTAACACTTACTTTTTCCTACCCATTACTCTTGTCTTGGTGGGCTCTGCCCCACTCCATTTACCCTCGCTAATGCTTGGACTCTCTCTGCTCCCCGCCCTGCCCCCAATTTCCTCCCACCCCTACTACCTCTACATTTATAGTAATCACAACCACACCCACAGCTCAACCTCACATCACCTCCATCAATCACAGCTCTTCAAGTCAGATCACATTACACCACACCCTCTTGCTCCACCCCAAAATACTTCCAACCACTCTAATTTCCCACTAGACATAATTACATCACCCCACACTACTTACCCATCCACATATAGTGCAACCCTATAATTCCTATCCACACCTCCACCTAGAATCAACTTAACCTTATAACCATGACTATCATACAACTAAGTCTAGTCTGTCTTCTCTTAATTCTTTATAACTCCACAAGTTATCACTCTAGCAATATCCCTAAACTTAGTAGCACAACACTATATTATGCACTCTCACATACAGACACTGCACATTATAATAATATCTGCCCACAGTTGTTCAAGAACTACATAACAGACCAATTCATAACTAAACACATATGCTCTCTTTCCTACTCCAAAAAAACACAATACTTTCTCACACTCATCACCAAACTCCAACATCTGTATCACCATTTTAACAGGAAGTTTACCATAAGTGGGGACATCGACCCCAACTCAGGCCCAAATCCACCCTGTCCAACACAAACTGCTCCAGCACAAATGTCAGAACATAACACCCCCCCACTATCTTCATCCCTGGAAAAATCAATGACAGCAGTAAAACCAACCATCTTTTAATGCTAAATATTAATATTAGAAGTATCAACAATAAAAAACTGAACTCCAGGCCACAATAGCACACTACTCCCCAGACATAGTTGCTTTAACAGAAACCTGGCTAAATAAAAGCATAGCTAACTCAGAAGTTCTCCCTACTGACTACAATATCATTAGACAAGACAGACCACTTCGTAAAGGGGGTGGAACTGCCTTACTGTATAAGTCCAACTTAACTATACATCAATTACCAAACTCCTACCCCTCCCCCAATAATTGGGATATACTTATCTCACAACTTCAACTTCACCCTAAAAAGGTCATCACCACAATTGTGATCTATATTCCACCTGGTACTACATCTGCTAGCCTTGAAGACTTCTTATCCTGGTGTTCTTCCACATACTCACAAAAAACCCTCATTCTGGGGGATTTCAACCTAGATTATTTCACCTGTATATCAGAACCACCAAGTAATCTAATAAATCTCCATGGCTACCAGCAGCTATTCCAAAATCCAACTAGATGTGATAAAAAATCTAAAAGGGAATCCATCCTTGACTGGGTCCTAACTAACAACCCCACATCGTACCCCCACACAGGCAGTCTTCCAGACACCTTAAGTGACCACAACATAATATACCTTATACATAGTAGAACAAGCATATGCAAAACCACTAACTACAAATCCACTAGAAACACAAAAAAGTTCTCACCTGAGGTCCTCAATACTTTACTCTGTAACTGTGACTGAACCCCCCCCCCCAAAACCCTCCCACTTGACCAGGCTGTAGCATATTTCAGCAAACCATTTCTACAACTCCTAGACTCTTGTCACTCCATTGCGCAAAATCAAGTTTAGAACTTCTACAAACCTCTGGCTCAGTAAAGAAACCAAACAAATCCTCAAGTCCAGAGACACTGCCTGGCTTTACTATCAAAAAAACAAAGAAACACAAAGCCTAAATAAGTACCAAAAACTGTGCAACTGTGCAAAAAAATGCATTAGGCTGGACAAAAAATCCTACTACATGACATTACAAACTAAATACCAACACAACCCCCCAAAAGTTTGGAAAAATGTAAACCAGCTACTAAAATCCACCCAAAAGGCTATCCCCAAACCAACAACCCCAACACTAAAGTTCCCATCGAAACACAATTCAACTCCCACTTTGTGAACTCAGTTCTATCCTTAGTATCACAGGACAGTTCCAACCTCACTATCCACCCCAACACAAATAACAATAATACAAGCTTTACCCTAAATACAGTTTCCACCATTTCAATCAAAAACATCCAAACTAAAAATCTCATCAACAGCAGCCGACCTACTCCCCAGCTATTTCTTGAAACTCACAGCAGATGCTATTGCTATCCTAATCTCCACTCTCATAAATAGATCAGTTGTTGAAAAATATGTGCCCAAACTCTGGAAAATATCCTGTGTTACACCCATACATAAAGGCGGGACCTCCCCTGAACGTAATAACTACAGACCCATTACTTTACTCTCACCCATGGCCAAAATCCTAGAAAAATGCATCCATACCCAGATGCTAAACTATCTCCTAGACAGCAACATCCTGTCACCTACTCAGCATGGTTTCAGACCTGCCCATAGTACCACTACAGCCCTCCTCTGCTTCACAGACACAGTAAATCATCTCAAAAATGAAGGCTTGCAGGTGTCAACTCTTTTTTTGGATGTGTATAAGGCATTTGACACAGTCTCGCACTAAATCCTACTAAACAAACTAACCAATACCACCTATCAAATTCCACTCTTACCTGGTTCCAAAGCTACTTAACTGACAGGTACCAATCTGTGAAATGGGAAAATTCTCTCTCTCCTCAGCTTCCCATAACTATAGGAGTCCCACAGGGTTCTGTCTTAGGACCACTACTATTCACAATCTTCACAAATGACCTCCATACCGACATGCAGCATACATCTATCATTCAGTATGCAGATGATACTACCGTAATCTGTGCTGCACAAAACATTCCCACCCTCCTGCAAACAATTCAGCTAGCATTCTCTGATGTTGAAAACTACCTTACCAAATTCCAACTTGTCCTAAATCCAAAGAAAACTCAGCTTATGATTATAACCAGTTCTAACAAAAACACTGATAACAGTCAATTCACTATCTACTCCACAAATGCTACTCCAATCGCTCCAGTGGCACAGGCTAAGCTATTGGGAATAACCATAGACTCCCACCTAAAATCCGATAGTCATCTCAACTTAACTATTAAAAAAGTACATGCCAAACTGGGATCACTCTACCGTATCAAACCATTTCTTACCAACAACACAAGATCAGCCATTGCTCGCTCCCAACTTCTATCCATCCTACTCTATGCATCTCCCATTCTGACTAATCTCAACAAAATTGAACTAAGCAAAATGGAAGCCTGCTATAACAGAATTGCCCACTTTGCTGCAAATTGCTAATATAGAATTCATCATTGTACTGCTTTGAGACAGCTCCACTGGATTGAACTGCCCAACCTCCTAACCTACAATCAGATCTGCCTCTGTCATTTTATCTATTACCTCCCTAATAAGTGTCTTGCCCTCAAAATCCTAGTACAGCATCACCCACCCAAAAGGCCTCTTAGATCATCAAGCAAACTACTACTAGAAGTCATCAACAGCTACAATAGCTTTGGAGACACACTATATAGTAGTTCAGTGGCTAAAAAATGGAACTCTCTCCCCACTAGCATACAAAACACAGCATCCAAAGCCTCCTTTAAAGACCTCATCAGGCAACATCTCTAGCAAAGTTGGCAGTGCCATAACTGCTCCCCAGGCTAGTGAAAGGTACACATACTAAACCTAGAGTACTTGATAACAGTTTTCACTCTTACTCACAAACACTGGCTAGTGTACAATGTATGTACTGTACCTGTGTACTATGTATGTATTCTACCTATGTTCCAAATTTCAGCTCCACACAACAAATCTATTAATTACCTTTATTTTTAAATTAATATTTTCTTGTTTGTTCTCTTCACTGTAACTGTTGATGTGCAGCATACCACTGTAAAAACATGTATATTGTAATTTCTGTGTATATATGTCTAAATATCTAAATGTACCTGTAATTTTTCTATGTGGAGCCCTTCTCCCGGGGCCTCTGCTGAAAAAGGGCCTTTTTGGCTCAGTCAGACACTCCCAGTTAACAAATGTAAAATAAAATAAATATAGGATTGTGATGAATTTCAATTAATTCAGCTGTTTATATCTACGAGAAGCAGAAGTTATGAGAATAGGCCTGTAGGGATGGCAGCTATAAAATTTGGAGTCTACAGAATCTGGCTGAAAAAAGTGTGATAATCCTTGACAATTATTTTGGACTTAATATATGATTTAGCCTACAGTGAGTTTAATTTTAAAAAAAGTTGTTGAATGGCACATAAATAAATGTATATGATGGATATGGATTACATTGTAATCCATGAACACAAGAAGAAGGATTGTGATTGCTGTGCAATTCTGAAAGGGTGGAAAGAATGCTGGGCAACAGGGTGAAGCCTAAAGAGAGGTCTTGTGTTGTTGCAACTGACCCTGCCTGTAAAAGATATTGGTGGTCATGTCCCCTTTGCTGTAGGTATTGAGAGAGCTAGAGAAGTGATGGGCTGCTAAAGGTTATTGTTTAGGAAAGGCCAGTGTCCCAGTGAATCTGGGATAGCAGCATGGATCTCCTGTTGGGGGTTAAGGTCTATTAGGACTGCAAATTCTGAGTATGGGTTAACACAGTGTTTGACTGCTCACCTCAAAGTAGGGGGGTTCACAGGGGGGAATTAGGGATTAGTCTGGTAGAACTGCATTAAGCACGGATGGATTTGACCTTTTCTGTTATCTTAGTTATGTTAAATGATCTTACATTAGATTAGGTTAGGGTACATTGTGTTACAATATGTTTTCATGTTGCTATGTTATGTTAGGCTATTTATGTATTTTTCTACGTCCTTACTTATGTGTTTGCTTTTTTATTTGTTAATGAGGGTGGTACAGTGGCCCAGAAACTCTTTTTCAGGCCTGGGAATGCTTTAGAATGTAAGTGAATAGGATGAGTGAAATAAATGGGCAGTAGAGATGAGATAGTAGTGAATTCCTGGAATGTTAGTAGAGAAAAGAATCTGATTTAGACTTGTAGACTAAGCAGGGCACAATGCGCAGTAATACAAGGAACGCAGCTGATGGAGTTAATGGAGATGGAGCCTGAGAATCTCCAAGCAGTATGGGAAGCAAACTATTAGAAGCGACATCAGTGTGGATAGTATGTCGCAAATGGCAGGGAAATTGTTGTCATCTACTCCGAGGCATACTATTATGTAGGCGGTGTATAATGAGCTTATTGGCATTCATCTGGATGAGTAGGACATGGGTAAAATGTGTATATTAACTGGGTTATATCTTTCTGTTTGAACTAGCAAGAATATGGTGAAATATGTAATGGTGAGAAAATATTAGGAAGAGATGTCAGCATGGCTCTACACTGCAGATTAGATTTCATAAAATCTTGACATGATGAGCAAGGATTATTTGACTCCAGAAATTAAGAGACAAATCCTTATTGAAAATATTGTAGAATTAAAGATTACCTTGCAAGAATAGTTTTATTTTTTGTTCTTTAATTGTAAACTTATGTAAGTATGATGTACATGAAGTCAAGCATACAAGCATGCATTTTGTGTCTTACCTTACATCATCCAGACTATTTTGGCTGATTTCTGTGTACAGGGAATAACAAAAGTGTTCTGATATTTTTCTCAACTTTATCAGTCAGTTTTGTTACGCAGTTGTCTAGAATACATGACATTTATACTGTAACTTTATTTTAAGAATTATGCTGTTTAGATAAGATTATATTGCTTACCATCTGAAGAATTTGTATTTGGAAATATTTCCTCCCACCCACATATTATAAATATTATACAGATTCTCATGAAATTTCATTGAGTATTCCTGGTATAGTTAACTAATAAAAAACATAGATTATGTTTGCATTCTGAGAGAAAGGTAAAGAGAAGCTTGTTTCTTAGTTTTAATACAATATAATTTTAAAGTTGTTTTATGCTTTAACATATTACAACATAGTGAGTTAGTTCTACCAGCTGTATATTCAACGTGCAAGAGTAAATAGGCAGATAGAGACTTTTGGATGTGCCAATGATAAATTTTAGGGATGTGGAGAATTTAGCTAAGATAGACTACATTTTACCTAGTACAAAACACCAGAGAGAAGTAATGAGATCTGGTCTCTTTAAGCTTAGAAACCTGGGTTTGCAGGTGCATACGTCTTTTAAGGGATCCTACTTTTAAATTTCAAAGTTTCAAAACATCAACTTTCTTATGGTTGGCACCATAATATCAAAGTTTTCAAACTTTGAAATTTAAATAAAACAATATGAAAAAATGTGTGTCTGCCCCTCACACCCTATGTTAATTAAATATACCAACTCCAAGATCGCACCACAGTAAGAAAAAAGGTAAATCTACCATTCTACACTGTATGGTGATCTCCATTTAAATTTTTTAACATTGATCTTTTGGTCCTGACCATAAGAAAGTTGACATTTCGAAACTTCAAAATTTTGAAGTAGACCCCTTTTAAGGCCAGATTAACTCCAGCATGGAAGAAGTCATTTGGGATACTCCCGAGGAATCTGGAGTACTTTTGTATGTAATATTGTTGCAGACCAGGAGACTGTCCAAGGCAGGAACAATTGGCTTCAAGGTTGGAATCCAATGAGTGGTCCTTAGTTGCCAGTGGAAGTTCTGGCATTCGAAAACATGGAGGAGATGGCCTGAAAAGAGACATTTTGGTAAACAGAATTTAACTGCTTTGACAGAGAAAGCCCTGGTGGTGAGATAAGTGCAATTAGCAGCTCAGGTGCTGCTGTGGTAGAGGACAGGAATGATGAGGCTGTCCATGTTTGAATCTCAAGCAAAGACAATGGATCATAAAGGGGAGTACTGTATGCAAACAGGGTAGTGTCTGAAATTACATCATGAAGAGATAGGAATGCTTTGCTTCAGCAGATTGTGTATCTAACTCCTTGCTTGCTATAGCATGTGCAGTAGGATGGTAGGCTTAACAGAAAAACGTGATCTCCTATCAACTTAGAACACTGTGATCTCCTATCAGACACATATTGGCTCTTATTCCTGGTTCCCCTGACTCTCACCCCACAGAAAAAATGGGCCATTTATCTGTCACTCTGAAGAATAAATGAACTGATTGGGCAACCAGGAAAGATAAGCTTTGGGGTCAGCTTGAGTAATAGTCAAAAACAGACCAAATATGTTTGTCAGGAGAAGTAAAATATGTGTATTTCACTGTAATATGTAAAATAACAAGAAAATATCACTTTTTTCTGAGAAAAGGTAAGGATCCTAGCCAAGTTCTATTGTCTGAAATAATGAAGGAAATTGAAAACTATTGTGTTTGCTGCCCCAAATGTCTAAAGACAGCCCTGACACCAGGATTTAAGAATCTCCTGACACTGATTACTAATAATCGAGGTGCCATTTGAAAGTATTGCAATGGACATCAGAGGGACACTGTTTAGGTTCAGCAATTCATACAGGAAATATTAGTGGTCTTAGATTATAGCACTGGATGTCCTGATACTATTCCCCAGAGGAAAGCCAGTTCCAGGGCCATTGCAAAGGAACTAATACTATTGAACTCATGGGTCACCACACACAAGAGAATTTTGTCAGATTAAGGTCCATCCTTTATGCCAAAGATTAAATGGTATCTCTACCAGAATTTCAAGATGAAACAACATATGTTTATTACCTCCTGCCAGTTTGATCACAATGTTCAAGAGAACCCTACAGTCCTTGCGAATAAAATCTTTTGAGAAAGGTGGGGACATTTTTGACCTGTTATTATTATATCTGATATTTTCTCTGATGGAGTTAGCACAAGTTTCTGCAGATTTAATTTATTGAACTATTGTATGGTACTTCCCCAGGAAAGGTGATGAATATAGTAAAGGACACTCAGGAAGATGAATAAAACCCTTTTAAGGTTTTAGTTGAACACTATGGTAGTTTAAAAAAAGAATGAGCTTGTTGATATTCATTGTGCACAAGTACATGGACAGGGTACAAGATAGTCATCAGGAGATTTATAGCACAAATGGTCAGAGCAGGGAATTCTAAGTGGATGACCAATTACTGGTTCTGGTCTCCACAAGTGAGAATAAGTTCCTTGCCAAGTAACTAAGACCTTAAGATGTTAATGGATGGTTGGAAGAGTAAACTTTATGTAAGGCAAGAAGGAGAATGATACCCTGAGCAAATCTTTTATATCAAAGTGCTTAAATCCTGGAAGCAAACCCTGGTAATTATGGTAAGTGCAGGGTCAGAGGTCATCAATCTAGTACAACAAAAAAGACTGCTGTCTACTTGCCAAATGGTAGTGGATGGCACCCATTCTATGCCAGCAAATCAGGCAATGAAGGAATTAATTTAAAAAACATAAAGACATCTTCTTGAGTTGCTAGGCAGACCCTTCCTTATTATTCACGAGAAAAGAAATGACTCCATGGAAAAACGTCAAGTTTAAGCTTTACAGAATACCTGAAGCCCAGAGCCTGGGAGTGATAGAAAACCTAACTAGTTAATAGAATAGCTCTGTTCTGCTAGCACCATATCTGGATGGCACTGGCTGATTTTGTTGTGATATCATTATCTCAAAGGTTGGCTGCTACCCTATTCCTAAAGTAAACATGCTGATGGACTGTTTTGGCAAAGCCAGTTTCATAATTAATCTGGATCCTGCTTAAGAATATTGGCAGAGTCATTTAACCAAGGAGGATTAAAGACAAGATTGCTTTCTCTACTGTGGGTAGATTTCCAGTATAATGTCCCCCTTTCTGGTCTTCATCATGCCCTACCACATTCCAAAGTTGGTTGATAGTGAGAGGTTATAGTTATTCCGCAGACAGCCAGGAGTGGCTTGTTTTCTTTGAATTATATGGCTCTAATGCCATGGCTTGGCTGTCATATATATGTTAACAGATGTGCAGTTGGAAGCTTCATAGGTACTCACAATGTTACTGGCCTGGAAAAGTCTTTAGCAACCCAGACATGCATTCCCATGGAGTTCCTTTGTAGTTTAGTACCAAAGTCCCTGTATTTCATAGAAGTTTTGTAGAACCTCAGGTGGCTTAATCCTTTAGTAATGTGCAAGAACCCTTTGTGTACTAAGTATGACTTACCATAACCATGGAGCATTTACGTGTTCCCCTGTCCATGAGGGACAAGGATGCCAAATCAGGGGGAACTTACAATTCCCCATCCATGTGTCAAGGTTGTGCTGGAATAAAGTGAGAAATGTACTTCATTTTACATGGAGAGCAAGGCAGCTCCAGTGAAGGGGTGTTCTCTGTGAGAAGTATCTATCTATGCAGCACATTCTATTTAATTTGAAATGGAGATCAAAGTAAGTGTTTCTGCCACTGTTGGACTTGTGGATTTGTAGAAGGCCTGAGAGGATGGGGTCAGTACGGTCTGTATGTTCAATGTAGAGACATCCGCTTAGCTGTTTGTAGGTCACTGAGAAGAGGGACAGGACTTTGAGGCAATCAGAGCAGTTTTTGCTATTTAGTCCAATGATTTTCGTGGTGAAAACATGTTGTGGTCTCTGAAGCTGAGTCAGGTGCTTGGACAGATACATGCCAACTTCAGCATTATATTCAATAATTGGCCTAAATAATGCAATGTACAGTTAACTGATAACCTTCTAGATTTGGATGCAATACCATAGTAAATAAGTAATGCTATAAAGAAGGGTTTCTTAACAATAATTGACATGCAGTGGTTGAACAACAGTACATTATCTACCAATGTTCCCAGATCCCTTGCTACTGGATCAATGAGTGTTATCAGTGTGATAACTGCAGGGGATCGTCTGCTTGATAAAGGATACAATTATCCACTTTTTAGAGTTTAATTTTAGGCCATGGTTTTGACACCAGATATTTGTTTGCAACTGGCACTCTAGAAGGATCTTGTTGTCTTCTGGAGAGTTTATGACAGCACCAAGTTTACAATCATCAACAAATTGTCAGCCATAAGCCCACAACATTTCCTTGACCTCTGTAAAGTATATGCCAAAACAAAGAGTGGACAGAAGAAGAGCCCTGGGTTATGCTGTTAGTGATAGGTCTCTTGGTGTAGTTAGAGCCACCCACCCTAATTTCTTGGGGTCTATTTGTGAACCAGTTTGCTGTCTAATGAGTTACATATGGAGTTACATTTATCTGGATGAGTTTATTAACTATGCCTGAATGGGGGATGGTGTTGAATGCCTTTGTGAATTTTAGATACATGGTGTGAGCAGTTTGTCCCACATCCATTGTTTTGATGACCTGCTCAAAGAAGTCAAGTTGAGTAGGCAAGATATTTCTTTGACAAAACCAGACTGGCTCTGGTTGATGTTTTGTAGGTTGCCTATGACTTTGTTTATTAATTCCATAATGATCCTTTCCATAGCCTTACAGATGGGACAGATCAGGCTTATATGTCTATAGTTGCCTGGATTGCTTGATGCCCCACCTCTGAGAATGAGGATAACTATTGCAGTCCTCTATTCATTTGATGCAAACCCTGTCTGGAAACTAATATTGAAAAGCTTCTATAAGGGGATTGACAGACTATGCTTCAGGCTGACCAATGGACATCCTGGTATGTTATCTGGCCCCAAAAAAACAGTGTTCTTGGCCTTGGATAGTGTATTTAGAACTTGTTCATGGGAGATATGAGGGGAGGTGTAGACATTGATAAGAATTCTTGGCAGGAGGTGAGAGAGTGGGGGCGGGGTAAAGTTAGAGCTAAATTTATCTGTTAGTAGATTTGGCTATGTCGTCAGGTATAGAGTACATGGTGTTGTTTACTATTAGCTTGGTGCACATTTGAACATTATTTCTGATGTATCTGACATAGTTAAAAAAGGCTTTGTGATAGTCTTTTGCCTGGGATGCCACTGCTGCTTTGTATCTAACTTTGGTTGAGTTAATCAGGGTTCAAAGTTGTCTGTTAGCCCTAGCAAGAGGAATTTTGGCATTTGAAGAATTTGTCTTGTTTTTCTATTATCATAGACCCTATTTATATTCTGGTTCTACGATAAGGGTTTACTTTAAACTTGGCATTGTATTTATTTTGGAAGGGGACAGGTACATCTATACAGTTATTTACATATTCATATAATTTGGCGATGAAGGATTCTATATTCATAGCAGGGTCTTTAGGGTGGAAGGGAAAGTTGAATTTTGTCCCATCATCACTCAGTTTTAATAGGTTTCCTTTGGCATAATCTCTGAATAGTGAGTTATTGAAGGATGCTTCCTGCTTTAGTCTTATGGTGAATATGGCTGATTTATGGTCTGATATGAATTCTGTATTTAAGAAGCCCAGAAATCTCTCAGCATGCATGTTTAAGGCTGTTTAAGTTTCCCAGTTAATGGAGATGTAGTTGAAGTCCTTTAAGAGAATGGTGTTTGGTTAAATGCTTATGACTTCCATATTACATATGAGGGTCATAGAGGGGGTCTTATAGTTGGCTACAAAGGGATATGGGGATTTGTTAATGTAAGTTGGGCATGGAAGAATTGCAGGACAATATCTTGCTGAAGCTTCTAGTGTTGAGCAGTAATTCTTTGATGATTTTTTTTTTATTTTGTTTAACTTTATCAGTTATGGAAAACTTTCTCCTGAAAGTATGCAGATTCCCCAACTTAATTTATGTAGGTGATGAGATATTTGTCTTGGCAGGACCAGGTGCATATACTGACTATCGTTGCCTGCAAGGCCCCTTTTCTCTGATAAATGTCCATTGCACAGTAAGTCAGAATAATAATTTTCCCCCAGGATAAGTGAGCCAGCACTGGATACTGACTTTTGTGCCCCACTGCTTGCACTGTCAAGGTATCAGACATTGATTTTAATCCTACACTGCCTGTCGCCAACCTTGCCAAGCTATAAGTCACTTGGATCACCTGACTTTATTCCTGTATGCCATGGAGTCAGGCTCAGTCATTTATAAATTAATCACAAATAGGAAGCGGGGTGCATCATAATGCTAACATGTAGAGATATACACTTTGAAATGATTATGTGTAATTATGTTACGACTTCAGAATTCAGAACTATACAGTATTCAATTAACCATAAAGTTAGATTACTGCCAGTTTCATAACTACTCATTTGCCTGTATCATTAGTTAACTAGCAGGGTATCATACAAACACCTGCTAATCTCTGAAGTGTCAGTAGTGCTACTCACGTCTTAGACAAGCATTTATTTAAATTCACTTCAAAGTTTTGCTTTTATTTTATTATCATTGCTTTTTGCAAGCTCTTTCCTCCTATGGACATGCTACTTGAGTATACAGGTATATATTCATGAATGCTCATCACAGTTAATAAAGACAGCTAGGGTACTAGTCGTTTCCTTTTGAGCTGCAGCTTATTTAACATTACATTAAGAATCCACGGAAACAACATCACAGAGCTGAAATGTAACTGCAGGTGGCATCAGCACGAGTGCAATTGCAATACATAAACTGAAGACCATTTGTCACTTTCAATCATGCTTCAGCTCCTTGATGCTGCGGCCCACAGTCAAATCTACTAGAAAATGTAAAACTGCAAATACATTTTTATTTATTTATTTGCTGCAAAAGTCTAAATGACATTTTAATCACTAGGCTGTACTGCACCAAAGCACGCACTCATACACTTACACACACACACACACACACACACACACACACACACACACACACACACACACACACACACACACACCGCACACACACGCACACGCACACACATCACACACATGCGCACACGCACACACTGGCACATACTGCACTTAGTAAAGTACACACATAACATACCATCTACCTATTTAGCTATATAAATACAAACACATGTATGCATACTCATGCCTATGTTTTCTCTGTCTCTCTCTTTCTGACTCTCCCTGGTTTTGTCTTGCAATGTTTGATGCTCCCAGCCACATTTAAATCCACACTGCCTGGCTACCAATCTCACGAATTGCACCCAACCACGACTGAAAGAGATTTATGGTTAAGATTGTAAGATTAATCCTGTAATGTTTACAATAAGGCTCCCTAGCTGAAACATAGCTGGTGATATCATGTTACCGATAGAAGGCTACTTGACTTGCCACAGTAATATTTGTTTCTGGTTCAGTAAATAAAAAGGCATTATGAAAAGGATTCAGATCCATTCCACTGCCTGACTGATGTGACAAAGTAAAACATGTGCTCTTCTCTGCAGAGATTTTTTATGCAAGCATGTAAAAAACGAATAATTCATATCTCCAGAGAAAATCAAGTTGTACGATATAATTCTGAAGGTGCTGTAAATAACCATTGATCTTTTTTTATTTTGTACCGCATGGTTTACTATCTAACTATTGCAATATCTATTGATCTAATGTGATTATCATTTGCATACTTTTGAGCTTTTTAACATAATACACTTTTCTTTGCATAGAGAAATATTTTCATACCATGTCACACATTATTTCTGTGTGTGTGTGTGTGTGTGTGTGTGTGTGTGTGTGTGTGTGTGTGTGTGTGTGTGTGTGTGTATATATATATATATATATATATATATATATATATATATATATATATATATAGTGTATGAAATATAGTTTTAAAACCATTTATCCTCTCATCAGATAATGGATGGAGCCCTTACCTGGTGTTATAGAGAAGTAAATCTGGCAAAATGAAATGCATTCAGTTTTAGAATTCAAATATTAAATATAAGAACTAAAACTACATGTATGTTATAATATGAAGTTAATTATAATAAAGAGTGGAGCAGACAAGTAACTTAAACACTGTAGAGTCTGTAAATAAGGAACATATTTTCTGTTAACATATATGTGTCATGCTGTAAATATTTCCCACCAAAATTCATATAGAATATTTATTTCCATATATTATTGCCTTTCCCTGAATTGATACTAAATTAAACATACAGGCCTAGTGTAATATGAAAATGTATGAAAATTTAAAAAGTGCCCAGGACTTTCAACGCATTTATTCAACAGCTACATTCACATTAACTTACAGTTGCCTTTGTTAAACAGAAGTAGCTAGTCTTTATTTGATAAAACCCAATAATTGTTTACATGCTAATGAAAATAAAAAGGCAATGTTGCTTGGATTTTTTTTTTTACTAACATCAGTTTAATAACTGTGAAGGCCTTTGCTTAGACATCCTAGAGGTATGTAACAAACACGATTTTTGATTCCTATCAATTGAACATCTATGCACACTAGAAATGGAAGAAAAATACAGTGCAAAAAAATGAAATATTTTCACATGCATTTTACATGCACGCTATTTACTCCATCGTAAATTAATAAACTAACCAACCAGGTTAAGCCATTGGTCAAAAATGAAGTGGACACTGTGTATGCACATCCATACACATACATGCACATACACAAACACACATACACAAGCACAAACATGAATAGGTGCCTGTGCATGTGCACGCAGTTGCATACAGGCATGCAAACAAATACAAACATACAAATGATTTTTCCTTATCACACATATTAAATGCTTTGATGACTTAAACAGAAAGGTAAAAAGAAAATAAGTACAGTTTTTATTCCTCCGTCTTGGACTGCAGTGATCTGATTACAGAGTCCTTAAGAAGCAGGAAATGTATTAACATTTTTAGACTCAAACAGTAAATTCTGTCTGAACATACAGTATCTGATTACGTTTTTGCTGATTGACAGTTCATATTGACACAAAACTATTAGAAGAATGCTTGACAGGAAAATGAAATATTTGAAATTGAGTTGTGTGTCCCCTCGGGGCATTTTCTGAATATCTTCGTAGGGGGGATCTCAAGCACCCCTTTTCAGTCAAAAGTACCTTTTGGGGGAATATAATGGCAAATGAAAGTGTTGGGATCTTTTAATACTGACTAGCATTAACAAAGTAATATAATCAGCTTAAATTCTTGCTGATTGTTGTTATTTTTTATTCAACAGAAAGTGTTTCATAATGAGAATTATGCAGTGAAGTAGATAGTTGAGAAATAACTAGAAATAAGAGAAGAGTCCAACTGGACATTCCTACACATGGAGAAAGCAAATGACAAGGTTACAAGCAAGCTGATTTGCAGCCCAGCAGTGGTTTTAAATCCAGAAACACTGGTAGAATTAGTGCAGATTTTGTACAAGGACCTGTTCACTCAAGTATGACCAGTGCCCGGTCTTACAGATGAGCTGCCAGTGAGAGTGGGTATACACCAAGGTTCAGCTCTGAGACCACTGCTGTTCACACTGGTGATGGATTTCATTAGAAAACAGGTCATAGGAGACATATTAACAAAGTTGCTGAATGCAGATTATGTAGCATTAAAGGCAGACTCTAAGCAAGGACTTCAGCAAAGGATAGGGAAATGGAATACAAAACTGAAGGCACATGGGATGAAAGTGAATACTAATAAGACAGTTGCAATGGCAGCAAATGGTGGAGTTCAATAGAAGCCGAGAACTGAGACTGAAGAGAAATAGTGGAACAGGTTAACAGCTTCACGTATCTGGGAGGTGTGGTTCAGGAGAAGGGAAGTCTGAATAAGGGGGTCAAAGCTAGAATCAGAAGGGCTGCCACCAACTGGCACAGAGTGTCAGGTGTAGTATATGACAGAAGAATGCCAAAGAAGTTGAAAAGTAAGGTGTAAAAAACAGTGGTGCAACCAGTACATGTGTATGGCATGGAACTAGGTATTAAAGGCCGAGGAGTTGAGGAAGCTAGAGATGATGAAGATGAAATGCCTGAGAAGGGTGGTCGGATCCACACTGTGGGACAGACAAAGAAATGAGGACATAAGAGAAGAGGCCAAAGTAGCTCCAATTGCAGAAAAAGGTCAAAGCGAACAGATTACAGAGCTTCAGGCACATGTGCAGAAAAGCAGAAGACAACATTGTGAAGAAGAAGATTTGGGACAGACAGGAAGAAAGCAAGAGGAAAAAGGGCATCCAGCAAAGAGGTGGATGGATTATGTGAGAGAAGATGTGTGGTAGTCAGGCTTGAGCACCAAAGAAGGCAGAAAAGTGGCATTGAATATGGAGAGATGGTGACAGTCAGCATGGAAAAAGGGAGTTGATGATTATGATTATGATGATGAATGACAAATACGATCAGTTCTTTATACAACCCTCCCAAAACGTTGATTTGTTTAATTATTAGCATTTTATTTTTGAGAAAGGGGACACTGTTCTGAAAGGTATGTTCTCTGTTTGTTCCCTTGATCCAAATACAAACTATGCAGACAGAAATGAAGGCAATGAGAGGAACATTTATAAACAGTTGTACGCTGTTAGTGTGAAATGTTTATACTTTGAACAGTGTGTTTGTTTTTAGATACAACTTTGCTGTACATATTAATGCAAAATATAAGCACTTTTGCCATGCATTTCTGCCTAAAAACCATATTTATAATTATTTCCTTAAATAATTAATTTCTGAAAGGTACATGATGGTGTACATGATGATATTTATCTCCTACACTCTTAATCTGGATTACGAACACCACAGTTTTGGCTGTACTGATGAACTATAAAAAGAGGCTATAACAAAGCCTGTACAAGAAGGATTTTCAGACTGTTTACTGTTTTGATAACCTTCAATGAAGCAATTTGCAGTGATTTGTGTAGCGTGTACTTGTATGAGCACATGCACACATGCACCTGTGGTCCAATACATGTGTCTAATAATCAAGCAATAACCGACGATGTGGTGTGGTATATTAAAGATTTAACCACAGTTAGTGTGGTTTAATCATGAGGGTGAAGCCCGAGTGATTAAATAAAGCCAAACTGTAGGTAAATTTCAATATACCACAACCACGGAGTCGGTTATTGCTATTATACAATGACATTATTTAAGAAAAAAAATACTTACTTTTTAAGTAGATAAAGAGCTTTGCATGAGAAAGAAAGTAACAAATTTCCATTTGAATGTGCCAGTGAACTAATGACTGTACATAGTTATGAATCAATTTACTTTGCTGATCAAGTCACATGACTAAGTTTGACATCACATATAACTCCTCTTTCACTAACAGCTGTAGTTGGGGGATCTTAAATACATATAAGAAATACATGAGAAACATGAATCTGATTATGAATCTGATTCCTATACTTATCTCTCAACCTCTTAGCACAAGAAATCTGGATGAAGCCTAAAATAATGAAAGTACAAATGCCCCAAAAATAGGGACAGATTTTAAATATTGCTCATATAAACTTAGAAAATTCCTAGAACAACAGAATTTTTATTAGCATACATTTTCTGAATGATATGAAGTCTGAAACCTAAATATATGCCATTATTTAGTGACTTCAATCCTCAGTGATTGCTAGAAAGCCACAGATGTTATAAGGAACAGAAGAAAAATATAAGGCCAAAATATGGACATTTTTTTTGAACGTCTGGACAGTTGAGAGGTATGTTCCTGTAAGTATTTCCTGCACTATACCTTAATTTGTACAAGCTCATTTATCACAGCATTAGGTCCAGTTCACTGCTAACGTACTTTTGTGGCCAAAGGAACATAATGCTATCTGAAAGAATAAAATATAGATTTACCTGAAGGTGAGCAGAACAGTGTTGCTGTAGTCTTGGTAGATATTAGTATACATTCATTAAAGCACCATTTCATCATACTTCATTGTATCAAGAGTAGTCATATACTCTATTGTCTCTTGGTCGCAACATAATTCATGGTCACAATAAAGAAAGTGGCAGGGGGCAGTGGAACGCATATGTTTTATGGACTCTGGATCTTCCTTTTCATTTGCTTTATTTATCTTAGATTATATGTCTTTGCTAATCATTTCTATTAAACATATTCAACCCTTAGGTGGTATTTTTGATTTCAATAGTACAGACGATAATGCAGTCTGAATGCTTTGCTATGTGAAAAAAGTGATGTCATAAGAAACGGCAGTGTGTTATACACCAAATACTATGTGTACAATGGAAAAGTAAATTCTTTATATAATGTTGTTTTTTCTCTTTGGAGATTTTGAGGTTGAGCAGGAAATATGGCTGGCCTCTAATTACACAGTTGCATTAAATGAATGGCACTGAATCAAATTAACCTGCAAATAAATCGATATTGCTTAATTTTTCCAGCCATAACCATAAAACATATTTATACCTTTTTGATAAACATACAACATAAGTATAACATGTATGTTTTTGATGGGTCATTCAACCATTACCTGATAATATACTTGGATTTTAAGGAAGATCAGCAAATGTAAGTTAAAGCTCCACTCCAAAAATATTAACAGTTCTTTCTATCATTTTGAAAATAATTTATTGTGCATGTGTCTTAAGCACTATAAGAAAATGTTGGCAGGGTGGTTGAAGTAAAGTTGATGTCAGGAGCCATGGTTAAGTGGAGAAAAGTTTATAAATATGGTACAGCAATAAAGCAATAAGAGACAGACAGATGGAGGGAGACAAAGAGACTGCTCTATCAGTTATCAAGAGTTAGATAAAACAATGGTAAACAAATGGCAAGTCAACAGAAATAAATATGCAAAGACTGGCATTTGCTTACTTTGGTTTTCCTGCAAAACATATACTGCATAGAACGTATTGATATTAGAGAACTCTGCAATGATCTGAAACACCTATTATGTTTGTATGAAGTCTGCAAGCAGAACGCTAAGCTTGTGCTTTGCAAGTGATAAAAATGTACACCATTTCATGATTTCAAGGCATAATCTGCATCTGGAAAAGATGGCTTTTTGTGTAAACTTTTGAGGAAATATTTTAATCGGGTTTTAGTAGTTGAAATGCAGCAGGTAATACAGCATCTAAGAAGCAATTGCTTAAAATGTTCTTGTGGTTCACTAATGTAGCAGCGCTGAAAGCAATTCTCCATTTTAGGAAATATAGCAAAACAATACCAGATCCTTTGCTCAACATGGTCTAAAATGGAAAGCAGTGAGTTTATTAAGAGGACATAATGGTTTTACTATGTGCTTTTCCCAATGTAATCTGTATGGATATGAAAAGAGGCATAAATGCTGGTAACATATCTAATGGCACTTCATTATTCCAGTTATGATCACATCAACGTGAAATAGAAGTGAGGTTAGTTATACAGGAAAATGTGACCTTCCTGAGATGCAGGCAAATAATCTAGAAGAAAATCAGCAGCAACAGCAGGCAAACTCCCATGATTCTATCTGAGCCAATCACTTAACATATCACTCATAATTCTACCCTGCTTCTCACCCTCAGCCTGTGAGTAGCATCTTTCTTCATTTTCCTTCTGCCTCTCAGTTCTAAGAAAGTGGAACCACCGTATCATTTACTTTTTATGACCTATACTGCTGATTTAACAGCTAATTTGTTATTTTCTGCAGTACACAGTGCCGTTTTCTTTGCATTTGATCAGACCCACTTCTATAATAGTACAAGGTACATACCTGATATATCAAGAGGGCAGATGTAACATAATGTTATGTATTTGTTTGTTTCTGTATGTTTTTTTAAAGGTGAGTATCATTATTTCCTTTCCCCTGGTTTAATGTACATTTCTGAGTCACAACAGAAGGGTAGAATTCATATTTAGAAATGCTTTCTTAATTACATCAGTTGCCATTTGTGACTGTTTTTGTTGATGCTTTTATAGGATAAAAATACAAGCTACTTGTGTAAGCAGATATGGTCATGTCCAGAGCCAGACACTTGTCCTTTAAATTTTTCAGCAGATGCATCTAAATTAATGTTGCAATTTTTTTGCCTTGAAAGAAAAATATTGTTTATTAACAGCAATCTGAAGATGATGGCCTCTCGGCTGTACCTTAATGAATCCTAAGCACACACTCTGTCCTTCATTTTTTCTTCCACTGGACAGTGATGATTCTCTGTCTTAAAACCTAATCACCAGTGCCTATTAAATTTAGGTTTCATATATTGCTGGAGGTAGAACTGATTATCATAGTGAATGAAATACTTGTTTGGCCTACTCCCAGGGGGGAAGAAGTCATTCTTCAAGGTGGTGCATCTCATTTCATGAATACATTAACAATTGAAGGGAGTTAAAAATACATGTGAACTCCCTGAAAGGCAAAGCAGAAGCTGGCCACATATATTTACTGGCTGCCTCATTCCTTGTTTGTGGAAGTAAACTGCGATATACAAGCTTGATTTCTGTAACACATGAGACCTTAATTTGCATCTCTAATGTGGCAAGTGGGCTGTAGATTCTTAGAAAATATTTAGTGCTTAGTGTTTTGTCTTGGTTTCATTTGATGTTTGCATTTTGAAGGGTAAAAAGAAAATAAAAAGATAAGGCCGAGCAGCATAAAATGTCAGATCTGTGACTGAAGCAAAATTCTAGTTTTACATAATTTTGATACACTGGATGCATAAAATGAAATGTCCCCAGACCATGTCCCCTGCATGCCAAATAAAATGGCATCATTCTAGCTTGCCTAGAGACCAAATGCAGCCTGTAATAATATGCAGAATTATTTCTGTATATGCAATTAGTTATTCTAACATTTCACAAGCTTCATTGCAACATTTTATTCACAAAACCTCACAAACAAGCTTCGTAAATAGCATCCATATTGAACATGTTAGTGATAACATTGGAAATTCAAATTCAACCTTTAATTTAAGGTTTATAGAGAGGTAAAACAAGGGCAGCATGACTGATTGCTCACTCTAGAAAGCATCTGTCCCACTGTACCTTGAGCAGTGTTTTAACACCATCCACTCCAACACTATTTCATTCAATAATCATTTTGTTCCTCCTAGTGCAGCATTTCAAACGGTTTACTTGGAGTGCCCCAGATTACTCTTCTAAGCTTAACCCAAAAAGGGGGGGGTAGCAAAAGGGGAACCCTACATAAAAATATTTGCTCTCTTCCATGAACCCAGTGGATGCCACCCCAAATGAGGCATGACCATGAAACCAGCATATAATGAGATAAGGCCCTATCCCTGTATTCTGTCTCCTACAGACTGTTGAGGGGAGATCTATGCCTGGCATACAGGGCATTCTTAGACCCCTTCTGATGGACCTCCTGCATACCCACAAAACAAACATCACCAGAATTACCCATTCTAAACACTTAAACCTTGCCTGTGATCCAACTAGTACCTCTTGGAGAGACAGCTATGTATCCCAGAGACTACTCAGTGTCTGGAACAGGTTCCCCATCCATGTGAAGCAGAGCTCCTTCCTAAACCAATTCAAGTGCAACTTGGACAATTGGATAGGGAAGAGGAAATTCATCGTTGGCTTGGCATGTATGTCTCTAATGGACACAGGCAACCTGTAAATGGTTCATCGCCCAGGCCCCTCTTTGCAAATGTTTCATCTTCCAAGCCCTTGTTTACACTTATCAAGGGAATCAGATCTTGTCAGAGATTTGGGATTTATGGCTAGGCTTAAAAAGGCCCTTGGGGTTGTTAGCCTAGTAAACACCTATGAACTTATAACTGCTTTACTTAGGGAAAGGGAAGTAGAGGTGTTAACAGCCACTTTACCATGGATTAGACCAGTAACACATCAAACCACTCTTAAAAACACCTTTAAACACCTTTCTCCTTAGTCTTTCAAACTTCTCCCCCAGACTGCATGCAATTCTTACATCACTACTCCTATCTCACTCATCCCTCCCAATTACAACCAGTCAAAGAGACAAGGTCATGGGCAAACAAGTTTGCAAATAAACAAGTTTTAAATCTCAAAGTTGTGAAGGTATTTCAGGAGATGTTAGGCAAAACAGATGATAGTCTATGTATTAAGATAATACTTCCATATGCAAGCAAATCCTACCTTGTTGCAAGGTAGAATATCAAATAATAAATATTTTCTACCACATTATGTAATATGAGATAGCATAGTAGAGGCTTTAGTGCATCATATCTGAAATTTTTAAGAAGGTATCCCTTTGCAGACTTCTTGGATTTCACTCTGCCATGAAATAGTTCACACTCTGACCACTTAGTCATTGTATGTATATCTACAAAGTAGGTATATTAGTTTCTGTGAGTGAACACTATGATGCTTTGCATGTAATATCAATATGTATGTTGTTTCCCACACACAAGAACAAGAATGAGCAAATCTGTACAACACATATGGAAGCAGACATTTTTTTAATTAAATATATCTGTGAGAGGTTGCATCCTTATAATCAGTCTCTATAATATTTTCATGTATAATGCCTTAACCTGTTCTATTGCCAGGGTATCAACATACTTCTTTAGTCCAACCCCATTCCTTAACTAAAAAAACTTCAAAAGCTGCAAAACCGGTGGCACTTAGGAAGCTAAGAATTACAATAAACCCACCTTGAAGGCATGCGCAATATTTAAGGACAGGAATAAGGACAAATGTTAAATTTATTAAAAACTTTTAGTGCTTTCATTTCAAAGACAATACAGGATTGCAACAGAATTCCTTAACTACTATTGACGAATTATATTCCAAGGGGCATATGTCAGTGACCAGAACAGCCTACCCCTCTTTATTTATACAGCAGCATGCAATTGTGTTATAATGACACGTATGTCCATCTAATATTCCTTCCTGCCATCCTCTACCCTTAACCAGGAGTTGCTAGGGGATCATTCTGGCTTCCAGTAGGATGCTTCTAATTCCCATGAGATTAACCCTTACTCTGTTGTGGGGAAAACCTACCCTGCTTCCCTCCCTAGTGGGCCGCCAGCTGCCTAAATCCATTCCCAAAGCCTAGTCACTGGCAACATGGCAGGATACCTTGCCCCTGTACCAATGGGCCTGTGTCAGTCAGCATTTATATTACATATTTACAACCTGCTCTATAGCTTACTATGTGTAACAGCTAGAACATTACTCTACTTGAAACGTAGCATGTTACTATGCAATTCACTCTGCTTCAGAGTACTACGCATTACTGCATTGTTGTGTAGATGCATGTAGATTGATTGTTCTGCTTTCTACTCAGGTGCTGACATTTATTTTATTTATTTTACATTCGTTTACCAGGAAAGCCCTACTGGATTAAAAAAACATTTTCAGTGGAGGCCCAGGTAGAAAAGCTCCACATATGAACAATGCTCAAAGTTTACAATTAATGAAAATTTTAACATGAAACAGGACATAGTTATAATATTTATAAGCAGTAAACAATAACATAGTATCACAGTTAAAGATAATACAGTGTATTTGAAAATAACTTGCAATGTTTCAGAATACCAGAGGAGTAAAGAATTAGAAGGAGTAGGGAATTTTGAAACTGCTTTCCTGATAGTAGAATTTGGAAGAGAAGTGAAGGAGGAAGTGAGAGAAGTGGAAGACTGGTTATTTGGGACAATTAATGTTAGTTAGAAGGTTGTTGTTGTTTAATTATAATTATAACAGACAATGAGTAGATAGGGTATGAGGCAAAGTGATAAGTTAGAGGATAGTTTAATGAGCTGGAGAGAGATGGGTCACCAAAAGACATGACCACATTTTGGTTTCCCATCTGTTTCATTCCTTCTGGCTTACCCAAGGGCCACCCTCTCTAGCTCTGTGTCTCCCAGCCTCTCCTACAGCACCCAGACTTTTAAGGCTGGGGCCTGCACAGAGCATCCTTGGGGGTGGTCTGCTTCTGCCTTGGGATTTTCTCATTTATAATCTGCTGTTTAGTTCCCCTTCCCCTGAGTTTGTGTGTTTACATCCGAGGGCTACTAACCTCTTTGGACCACCCCTTCCCACAGAGAATGACTTGACAAATGCCCTTACCTCTGGGATGGGCACACCAATACACCTCTGCCATGACCAAAGACATTTGAGCCACTAATTGAATGCCTGTTGCTTGGGCCATAGTCATGCCTTAATCTCTCTATGCCACAGAGTTGGATAATCACTTCAGTCTTGAGCTAATTGTCAGATAAACAGCTGTCTATCACTTGAGTTTCTACCAAATCATCTACATACATCAATAACAAATAAATCTGCCTCTCCTCCATTCTTGTGTTAAAAAATGACATAGTTCATTGTTCTTTCCACACCACCTCTCTTCCCCTAGCACTCCACAAGATCTTCTGATTTTTCTAAACTGCATTTGTGATATTACTGAAAGTGTGACAGTTGTTTACATCTGCCTTTGTGGTGTGTTTAATTTCACAGAACTATACAAATTGCTTTGGTGAACATTTGTCTTAAACACATAGATTTTCTGGGATATGCTCTTCATTTTGCATGGAGTACTAAATTACTCCTTGTTTCTGCTGCACAGTTTCTAAGAGAAGGCAGTAATACTTTAATGTATTTTCCATTACGTTGCCTTTGAATATCTGAACATGGGATTACACTTCTGTGGAATCAGCCACAGCTATTAACCAATTGAGCTGTTAGTTGTTAATTTCAACCTGAGTATGTAATGTCTTCTAAATGAAGTATTCCTAGATAGTCTGATTTACTGGGTTGTAGGTAGATAAGGCTAGCTATCCAGTACCGTTCTCATACTCAGTAAATGTGACTATTGAAAGGGACATAATTGGTTGAGTCAGGTAGGCTCTGATAGTAACAGTACTGCTGTCCTGCAGGATGATGAACTATTACCCTCATCTCCCCAACTGAATTACATTGATTTTTCTCTTCCACTCTTTCACATCCCCATAATGCTTTGTCATCTGCTATTACATTAAATTACAATTAAAATTAGAATGTGCGCAGTGATCCACAGATACTGGGGGTGGTTTAACTCTGTAGCACCTTGCATACTAGTTGGATATGAATTGCTATGCTTATAATGTATCCTAGCATGCTTGTTGGTAAATTTAACAAAAACTACAAAAGTAAGAAGACCATGAATAGGGTGGCCACAGGTATGGAATGGTTTTCTTGTAAATTATATGGTCACAGGCTGATGATTAGTTAGTACTAATCCATTCATAACTGTACAGGTGAATTAACTGGTTGATGTGAATCTGTAATTCACACCAGCCAGCATAGTTTTTCCATCTGTAAATGAAAATTCCTTCAGTGCAAGGTACAACACAAACAACTTTAACTATGTTACACTGTATGCTAAGTAATGAGTGACAACATATTTAAGACTTTATATCATTTTAACTGCAATAAAAAGATGTCATTTGACTTGCTGAGGTGTAGCAAATCCATCAGTATAGGGCCAGAAAATGCCTTGTATACTAGACACACACAGGTCACCTCTTAGCAAACTGTAGAATACTGAGTATAGTGATAGGGCTTTGAGTTACACCATGTAGGGCATATTATTTAGGCTTTGTTTCCTTTTAGTAAGGTACCTCTGTGGGCATTCCAGTTAGTGCATGGGACTTTTTGCTCAATGATTAGACTAACGAATGAAGGCTGTGAAAATGGAAACAATGACGTCTCTAAATCTAGACACAATCTCTTCTGTTTATAAGCTGTGCAATATATTAGGACTTTCTTATGACGAGCACGTTAGGCCACTGTCCACATAAGTTCTCAAATTCTGAACAACTGGGTCAGCTCGTAGCTGTGTATTGTCAATGTGATAGTTCCTGGGATTGATAATGTCCCAAAGGATACAATAATGCATTTTTGGAATTTGGTTTCAGTCCATGATTTTGGCACCTCTTATTAATTTATTTGTGTAGGGACACTAAGTAATTGCATATGACATCAATATAAGTTCCAAGTGCTCTGACACTACCACTGGTGTGTGACTGCACTGAATTTCTGTGTTTAATGTTTGCGGACTTGCATAATTTTATTTAAGAATGTTGTTTTACTTTAAATTTATTTTCTTTGGAGTTATAAAAGTTCTTGGCTAGGGTCAGTTAAAAATATGTATTTCACCATTCACTGATTGCAAATTAAATAAATATAGTCTAGTAACTACCCACATGCCCATCCATCCACCCAGTTCCTGTTGTGCTTTTAAATTTTGTGGCTTTTGATTTGCCTACCTACCCCTACTGTAAATTTGATTGTGGAAGCTTCTCCCTGTCTCCTTTCATTTGCTCATGCTACTGGGCACTAAAAGATCAAATTGGGAGGGCCATTTCCTTAGGCTGTTAAACTTTGAATTAAACTCTCTTTCATATCATCTTGTTTCATTAGTGCACACTGCAATGCAGAAAGTATTAATCCATTCTTTCTATATTACTTTGAAAATCTGTAGCATCTTAGACAAGACTTCCAATCATTGGAGAGCCTAAGAACTGCTTCTCAGGAATCAGGATGGGTTTACTGCTTCTGGTTTTGACCCTGGTGATAAAAGCAGAAGAAGGATATTATTTCCTAGCCTTCCTAGACAGTTTGAATAGCTGGAACGCCTGAGAATTGCTTCTTAGGAGCCAGTTTAGGATTAATGATATTGTGTTGCTCTTGATGAAAGAAGGAGTAGAAGGACATTGATTCCTCACTGTCTCTGACTAGGGAGTGGGTAGGGTATTTCACTGATTGGTTTGGTTGGGATTTTGTTGAAAACCTCTTCAGTTTTAATTCTGGGTCTTTCTGCAGCTTGGCTTTCTGTTGTGAGAACACTATAGCAAGTGGACCAAAGCCAGCAGGATATGGGACCATACTATTTCTCAGGATGCAGTTTAGGATTAGAGCTTTTGTTTTGCTTTTGGTGACAGATGGCACAAGGAGTCATTGCTTATTAGTTGCATGGAGCTGTGATGTTACCAGCATTAGTACCCAGGTAGTATCCAATAGGCAAATCGACATTTTACATACTTCTTGGTAGACCTAATTCTTTCATTCATTTCTCTAAGTACAGCTAAATTAGCTACCACCTAACCTAACTTAAGAGCATCATCCTAAATACTTTGGTCATAAATCTTCAGGGTCTACTATAGTTGCCTCTCTCTAACCCTTAAGTACTGTGATGAGCTCCAGTCCTCTACCCTCTGGCAATATGGCTCAACAGTTTAAACTCTACATTCATCCAGCTAGACAAGAACACAGTGACTGTAAGATGTTTGTCTGGTACCATCATCTATGATGTTGGGCCTTTAAACCAGACACATATGGGTCTGACCTATTGGATACAAATGTGGGAGTGAATGACCTGAGACATTGAGTCCAGAGGGACATGCTGAGAGATATGATGGAACTTACTAATCACGTGTTAGTGACTGAAAAAATACTGGTCTTCAGCAGTAATGCCTAGATACCAAGACAAGATAACTGGCTTTAATAATTGGTTAAGTAGTTGGTGTCTTTCTAAGGGAATCTATTTTATCTCAGCCAGAGATAAGATGATAGATAAGACCTTCTGTTTTGCCAGGGATGACTTACTTCTCTCACAGTGGGCCTTCTGCATACGGGCTAAAGCCTTTGCTGCACCCTTAGTGCCTTTTCTGTAGAGTCTTCCTGCTGAGCATGTCTACATAGAAAACAAACTCCAGATCCAACAACAGCATGGTGGTGCTAATCAGTACTAGGAGTCTAAATAGAAAGGTATCTAAACTTGAGGGCTTCCTGAAACTTGAACACATTCATATCTGTATAGTTACTGAGGTATTGTTTCAATGCAGTGATCGTATTCCATCTGTAAAAGGGTTTAGTGGCTATCATTCCTTGAGAATATTTGATAACTGTGGGGAGGTATCTGTATTTGACAGAAATATCACCTCCAGTCAAATTACCCATGACCATAATTTTGAACACCTAGAAATCCAAAGCAACATTAACACGTCCAATTATTACTTCATTGCTAACCTTAGATTTTCATCAGTTTCCAAAAGATCATGGAAATTAGCACAACTGAGGAGTAAAATTTCAGACTACCTGCTTGATTGGGGATTTCAATTACCCAAAGATGAACTGGCATACCTACACCTCTAAAAATGGATATGCTCAACATTTCCTACATTTCCTGAATTTTGTTAATGCCAATGTGTTAGAGCAAATTGTGAAGCTACCTGCTAGAGGAGCTAACATCTTTGACATGGTTCTTACCAACCTAGCCCCAACCTGTACAAAACCCCACATTTTTTCATCCCAAGTTAAATCTGCCCATCTTCTCTATCAGTCCTAGTGGTAAAACCCCGCTATCAAAAGACACCATCTTTTAAGACTTCACCAGGGCAACATACTTCAGCTTGTAGAAGACCTATGCAAATCTCTTGCAAATGGACTCAACTGAGAAGGCTGTTGCATTTACCTCTGACTTTTACCAAAACCTGAACAACTACAAAGAAAAGTCAATACCTGTTTTCTCTAAATGTATTGGTAAATTTAGAAATAAACTTCTCTGGTGGAACTCTTGCATTATTTATTTATTTATTTATTTACATTTGTTTACCGGGAGAAGTCTGACTGGACACAGATCCATTTTCAGCAGAGGCCAGGGGAATGAAGCTCCACAGTACAATAGAATGCAGTACATGAGAGAACAAAATATAGAACATACAATTGATTTTAATACATAATAGGTTAGAAGTTAACAGTTTTAGTTAGACAGTACAGTAGACAGTCATTGAGGTACATAGTAAAAACATTGAGATACATAGTCAAAAACGTAAAACATTTTTTTTTTTAACCAGTACATCTGAAAATGTGACACAATTAGAGTGGTATGGATTAACCTGGAGTGTAACATGAGCATAGCCAGTTAGTTAAGTAGTGGGTTTTAAGGAGTTTTGTAAAATGATTGAAGGAGGTGGTAGAAGTTATATGGATTGCTAGCGTGTTCCAGGTTTTGGCAATGGTGCTGGCAAAGAGTGATTTACCAGCATTGTTTTTATGTTGGATGACAGTTATTAGGTTCTGTGATCATAGGGTTCTAGTGGGAATGTGAGGCTTTATTAAATACTGAAGTGCTGGGGTTAACTAAGGGAGGTAGTAGAGCTTGTGAGCTATAGAGAGTTGATTGAACATGAGTATATGAGGCAACTCAAGCCAGTTAAGCTGTTTTAGGGATAGACAGTGGTGGGACCTGTAAGAAGCATCAGACACAAACTTGGCAATCTTATTATAGCAAGATTCCATTTTATTTAGTTTGGTTTGGCGTAGCTTAATCAAGATGGGAGAGTAGTAGAGGAGGGTGGATAGGAGATGAGTCCTAGTGATGGTAACTTTGGTATGTTTAGTCATAAACTGTTTGTTCCTGTAGAGGAGGCCTAGCTTTTTATTGACTTTCTTGATGGTTTGTGCTATGTGGCTGTCGAATTTCAGGTTATTGTCTATCTCTATGCCTAGCAGTTTAGTGTGTGTGGTTGGACTAATTTGAATGTTTTCTTTGGAGTTGATGATGAAGTTGTTGCTCGGGAAGGGGGATCTACCTGGGCCAAAGAGAATTAATTTGTTTTTTTTGGGGTTAAGAAGAAGTTTGATGTTACTGAACCAGGTTTCGGCTAGGATGAAGGTGCTTTGGGTTAGGGTTTGTAGTTCACTTAGGGTGGGGGCGGCACATATAAGGGTGTCATCATCAGCATATTGTACCACTGTGGCAGTTGGTAAGGATGAAGATATCTGGTTAGTAAATAGAGAAAACAACAGAGGGCTGAGGATAGACCCTTGAGGGATTCCTATAGTTACTGGTAGCAGGGGGGACAATTGGTCTTGCCATAGGACAGCTTGCTGTTGATCTGATAAATAGCTGTTAAACCATGATACAGAGGAGGGACTTATATTTAGGGTAGATAGAGTTGCAAGAAGCATGCTGTTGTTTACTATGTCAAAGGCTTTTGATAAGTTTAAGAATATGGAAGAAGTGAATAGACCCTTGTTTCTGTGGTGGTTAACTATGTTGGTAAATTATGCTAATGCTGTTATGGTGCTGTGGGAAGGTCTAAAGCCATTCTGGGATATGGAGAGTAGGTTGTTATTCTGGAGGTATTGCATAAGTTGAGTATGAACTATCTTTCTAATATTTTGGATAACGATGGTAAGATAGCTATAGGGCGATAGTTGGTAAGTTCTAAGGAATTACCTCCTTTGTGCAGTGGGATGATATGGGAGGTTTTCCAAGAGGTTGGTACTTTGCATTCTGACAGAGATCTATTAATGAGAATGGATACTGGATAGGCTATAGCTTCAGCTAATATTTGAAGGAAGTCTGCTGGTAGCTTATCAGCTGCTAGAGTGGTTGGCTTAAGTTTCTTAAGGAGTTTAGAAATTGTCTTGGTGGACATGGGGTGAAGTTGAAAACTGGGGGTATTGTTTTGTGTATTGGGGTGAGTTGTGGTATTTATTGGTGTGGGGTGGGTAGTACTATTATTATGGGCATTGGAAAGTGTCTGGACTGTTTCGGTGAAGAATTTATTAAATTGTGTGGGTATGTTTTCATGATTATTTGGTAGCACCGAGGTTGGTCTAGTGGGCTTTCCCGGGTGCAGTATACAATTTATTGTGTTCCAGAATTTTTGGGGGTTATGAACATATTTTTCTTATAGGTTTTGATAGTAGTTAGATTTGTCTAGTTTGATATGCTTTTTGGCTTTGTTCCAGAGCTGTAGGTACTTTTGTCTTAAGGTAATGGTTTTGTTTTTTTTGATATTGAGACCAGGTGTTGTCCCTTTCTTTCATTATAGTTTTAATGGGATTTGTTAGCCATGGGATGTAATTATTTTTTATTCTAATGTTTTGGGAGGGTGCATATTGGTCCAGGATTTTTAGGAAGATTGTGTTGAAGTATTCAACTGCTTTGTCTAGAGATAATTGCTTTAGGGGAGTCCAGTTGCAGTGTTTTAGTGCATTGATGAAGTCAGCAGGTATGAAGGTCTTTTTGTTATGAACTACTCTGAGGACAGGTTGGCTGATGGTTTGGGATTTGTTTCTAATTAGGTAGGTAGTATGATGGTCACTTAGGGTATCTGGAAGACAGCCACATTGCTGTGTAAGACTAGAGTCAGATACCAGGATCCAGTCCAAGATGGACTGGTGATTGGATGTTTTGTCAATTCTAGTGTGGGGGGGTATAGTTTGGGTAAACCTGTGGAGGTCATATTAATAGACTTTATAATATCAGGAAGGAAAATGATGAAATGTAGTACGAAATCTCCATATCTTTATCTCTTGAACCCCAATAAATGTGTCAGCAAGGAACTTAAAAGTACTACTAGAAAATGTAAGGCAGAGTACAAGCTTAAGGTCCATACAGATATCAAAGAAAAATATAAATCGTTCTTCAGTTATTTCAGAAAATTAAGGAATAATTTCCAACATGCACTGAACTCGTCTGTCATTGTATCACATTCCAGTGCCAAGGATCAATTCAATATGTTGGCAATTCAGTGGTAACTTTACCCACATGCCAACAATATTGCCCACATTTTCCCTGAAAATGTAGTTTCCCCTAAAATCACCTTGGAAAAACTCTTAAAATCCCTGTTGAAGGCTAAAGGAAATTACCTTCATCAGACTCGACAACGTACCACACTGCATTCTTATCTTACCTCTCAACCTCTTAGTGCAAAAAATCTGGACAAAGCCTAACATAATGGGGGGACAAAGGCCCAACATTTGGGACAGATTTGAAATACTCGTCTTATAAACCTAGAAAGTTCCTTGAATAATATAATATGTGTTAGTGTGCATTTTCTGATTGATATGAAGTCTGACAATCAAATGTATGTTATTAATTAGTGGCTTCAGTCCTCAGTGATTTACCAGAAAACTTCAAATTTTGTGAGAAACAGTCAAAAATATGAGGCAAAAATCTGGACATTCTGCAAAAAATCTGGACAGTTGAGATCAAGAGTTGATCAAGTCTGATGATAATTGTAAGCTGGACACTGTTATCTGGTCATCCAGTGGTACTAAGCAGCTCCAGCCAGTGCAAGAATATGGACATACCTGGTGTGCTAAAAGCATCTCAAGTTAAATGCAAAAACATGCAGCATAGTAACATTTGGTGAAGAAAAAAAAAAAGCTGTTCCCACCTCATTTATTTTTAATGGCATTCCTCTTCAGAAAGACATGCTTATAAGAGTACTGGGTACTTATGTGGACAATTCTCTGTCATTTGAGCATCTTGTTTCCACTATATTCTATAAATCTTTCAACTATCCTGACAAATTAGCACAACTTGTATTGTACTCAGTAACCAAGATGATGCTCTTAATTGACCTGTGCTTTGCTTTTCGTGCCATGGAAGACACAGTCCAATTTGGCAGCCTGTTTCTTTGCAAAACCACTGTCTCTATGAATACTTGCACTAGGGAACTATGTCTACATCAATAAATAAACAAGACATGGCATATTCCCAGCCTATGGAATAAGTTACCATTACATAGGTACTCTGACAACCTTTAAGGCTAGTCTTGATGACTGAGTGGGTAGAAACAAATTTACATGAGGAATGTCATATACAGCACTTCATGATTTGTGAGGTAAAGACTGTTATGTACATGAAAAAGGAAAGGAGGTATTAACTTTTAGGTGTGTCTACTTAAAGTTGTATATGGCTAAGCATCGTTTGGACTTCATAATTGCTTGCCTAATATTGTTCCTCTGCTCTAACATACATCTGCAGCCAGCTTACTTGCTGTCTCCAGAGGACAAGTTGTACAAGTCTGCCTAATTACGTGCCTATGGATGTAGATATTATAGTATGTCTTTCTCACTTTTGGGATGGGCTAACATTTCACCATAGACACCAAAAAACTCTTCTTTCCTTTCTGCTTCATTTGTATCCATAGCTGTCTGTAGTGCTTTTTTTAATATTGTGCTTTAAATTAGCTGCATTTTATGATATTACTGAAAATGTGATAATTGATGCTCTCTTTTTGATTTGTTTAACTGCTCATAGCTGTAGGAATTGATTTAATATGCATTTGAGGGAGGCACAGATATTGGATGAATTGCTGTTTGTTTTTTACATCATGCTAATTTATTCATTTTGCAGTTCTTTTCTATAAACTTATTTTATCCAAAATAACCATTTATTAATGTAATCCAAAACATTAATATTTTATTCATTTTATTTTACATTTGTTAACCGGGAGGGTCCGACTGGACACAGGTCCATTTTCAGCGGAGGCCCGGGGAGAAAAGCTCCATGTTATACTCTTAGCAATCATACAGTTCTAAGCAAGTTTTAAGAACACATTTAGGTGTTACATTATTAAGAGTAGTACAAAAATGAAAATTCCACAGTATATAATGCATTTGTAGAAAATTAACAAGAATTTTTTTTTTATCTATATTCTCATTCACAATAAATTAGCATTTATAGAGACATAGATACACATACACACACACACACACACACACACACACACACACACATATATATATATATATATATATATATATATATATATATATATATATATACATACATATACATATGTTGATACCACACATTAAGAATATAGATATTGAAGTAAGACCAAGATGAGAATAGAGAATATGAAGTTCTCTGATAAGGTTTATACCTTTCTCAGATACAGAGTATAGCCTTTCTATCTAATACTTTCTGCACTCAAAGCTTTTTCTAGCCTTATTACATTAGTATGTTATTAATACTGTTGATCTGCATAGAGCTGCATCCTTTTCCTACCCTCCTGACTGATTATCATCAATAAGGTTGTGATGCTACACAATCTCTTGTTCATTGATGAAGTCTGAAGGGACATTTCTCTGCCCCTTTAATAAAAGCCCAGTTCATATTCTCCTTAATCTAAACATATATTTTCACTTTATTAACATTTATTTTCTTAAAATCCCTACAAAAAGGTCGCTAATGATCTCTACTTCATTGTTTAGTTCTGCTTATCCTACACCTTTTTCATGTTCATTCAACCAGGCTCTCTCCTAAATGAAACACATCTAGGTATCCACCTCACTGAGTCCCATATAGCTAACTATTTAGCTAAGAAGCACCCAAAAGATTGAAGAACACCAACTGTAAAAATGACACTTATGCCAAGAGTGCTATACCCCTTAGCTTCTGCTGTGGTATATACTCCTTAGTAAATTGTTGACAAGTGGTGTCAGTCCTTTTCCTTGAACCTGATGTCCCAGTTCACCCAAGACTAAATGTGTCTAAAATGGCTAGATTCAAGATAGTGGTATCCAGTTTTCCAATCAAAGACTGTCTTTGCTGATCTCTAACTTCTACAAATCAGTTCTAAAGTTGCTAAAGTGCTATCAAGCCTCATGGGAAATGAACACATCCTCTTTATCGTCTAAGCTGTCATGTTTGGATGGTGAGTGTTTTGAAGAATGGTATCTAGTACTAGGTTAACTCTTAGATCTAAAGTTCAAAAGCCTTAAGCTTTTAATGAACTTCTCCCTGTTGGACCACACTGGTAAGAACCCATACTTTCATTCTTTCTTTATTAAGCCCTTAGATGCTTTTGATCAGACTTCTTACATACCCTAATGATGAATATTCTCAGTCAGATTTTGGTGGAGGATGTTACAAAGGCTTCACTGTCATGTTTTTATCAAACACTGAGGTATATGAGGCCAGTTGGCATAATGGTTAAGGTCTTTGTCTCCCATGCACAACGTACAAGGTTCAATCCTGACCTCCGACCAATGCCTGTTTGGAGTTTGTGTGTTCTCCCTGTGTCTCCATGGGGGTTCTCCCATGTCTGAAAAACATGCTGAATGTTTTCATCTCAAACTCACCAATGAATGGAGCTGTGGGCAGCAGCACAGACTCTACATGGTGCCCTATGGGGGAAGAGTTGCACAGACCAACTGCTTTGGGTATCTACTGTGGTGAGCAGTATCCCCAAGATAGGAGAACATGGATCACAGACTGTGTGCTGTGGCAGGGCTTACCACTCGATGGTGTAAAATATGACTCTAGGTAATTTGGTCATGTTGACTAATGTCTCCAAATTGGGCATGGGTAGTTACCGGTGATAAGTGGGTTGAGGACCTGGCCTACGAACAATGGGAGGGTTATGTGTGCCCTATTGGCCAGTGTGTGTCTGCCATAAAGCTCAACAGCCAATGTGTCAATAAACTACTGGCCAGCCATTGTCTAGATGCCCAGCCTGGGTTATCTGGGATAGCTCTGTTGAGTGAAAGCTGAATGTAAAACCAACCAATCTGCCAATTGCTATGCTTAATGTAGGTTCACTGACAGGATGCAGCTTGGAAGTGGATGACATGATGATACGCAGGATGCTGGACATCCTATGTATTCAAGAAACAAGATGGAAGGGCAGTGTAGCAAAGCTACTTGGTTTGGGATCCAGGGACAGGCTAGAAATGGTGTAGGAACTGTAGTGAGAGAGAGGCTTCAGAAGGCAGCAGTGAGAGATATCATCAGAATTAATGACAGGCTCCTGGCAATCAGACTCCAGTGTAATGATAGGGCAGTATTCATAATCTCAGCCTATGCCCCACAGGAGGTTTGTGATAGTGAGGAAAGTAGTGCATTCAGGTAGCAGTTGCAGAACCTACTAGATAAAGCAGAACAACATGAGTTGGTGTTGATAATGGGTGACTTAAATGCACATTTGGGCAGACAGAACAGGATATGCAGACTGCCATGATCCACATGGGTAGGGCAACAGAAATAAAGAAGGAGAAGCCATTCTAGACTTCTGTCTGGCAAATGGCTTGATAGTAGCCAACACATGGTTCAGAAAGAGACAATCACAAGATCACATACAAGAGTAGCCAACATGCAACTCAGGTAGACTTCCTCCTAGTAAGGAAAAGGCACTGGGGTAGAATCCATGATTGCAAAGTCATCCCCAGTGAAACAGTCAGACCACAGCATAAAACACTAGTTGCCTCAATCAACTGAAGGCAGTTGTCAGAGAAGGCTCTAAGGTCAACAAAGACCAGGCTGAAGACCTGGAGATGTACAGCAGTTCAAAGAATTACTCTAGCACCCCTAGAAGAAGAGAAGAAGAAATAGGTGGAGTTGAGAAAGAATGGCAATGCCTAAGAACAGCATGTGCTAGGACTACAAAAATGATATGTGGCCGAGCCAAGTATGGAAATAAAGTACATAAGGAAAGCTTGTAAATGCAGAAGTCCAGGAAGTCATCAAAAGAAAGAAGGAATGCAGGAAGAAGTGTGAGAGAAAGAAGCTAAGAAAGAAGTTGCAAAGAATAGGGCATCAGAGGCATTCTACCAGTTTCGGGAAATGACTCAGTAAGTGGCACAAAGAAACTATATCAGGTTGTAAGGCAAAGACAGAAAGATAAAGAAGATAGTCAGACACCCTTCATAGGGGATGCCAGCAACAACCTGCTCACCAGTCCACAGGACATCACTGGCAGATGGAAGAGTATTTACAGCAGCTTCTGAATGAAGAAAACCCGACAGAAGTTGTACTGCCCCAGAAACAGCCTACGATGAGAGAAGAAAAGGAGCCCACCCTAGAAGAAGTAAGAACAGCACCAAGGAACATGAAGTCAGGGAATGCAGCAGGCTTAGATGAGATTACAGCAGATATTATAAAGATAATAATAATTGAGAATGCCATTTGTATGTGAGATAGGGGAAAAATGGCTCCTAAGGGTGCTAATAGCAGTGTGGAGAGAAAGGCGTATTCCAGATGACTAGAGAATAAGCATACTCATGCCAGTGTACAAGAACAAAGGGGGGATCCACAACTGTGGATAGTACAGAGGCATCAAACTCCTATCACATTACATGAAAGTTCTAGAGAGGGTGATTGATAAATGGATACGCAGAGCAGTAGAACATAAGATGGGAGATGAGCTGTTCAGATTCAGATCAGGATGTAGTACAATTGACTCAGTGTTTGCAGTGAGACAGATACGTGAGATGACGTTAGAGATGAGGAGAGAGTCCAGCTGGGCATTCCTAGAAAAAAAGGAAAAGAAAAAGAGAAAGCATATGACAAGGTCTCAAGAAAGCAAATCTGGGCAATACCGAAGTGGTTTGAAGTCCCCAAAATATTGGAAGAATTAGTGCAAGCTATGTACAAGGACCCAGTGACTCAAGTATGAATAGTGTTCGGCCTCACAGATTGGTTCCCAGTGGGAGTGGGGGTACACCAGGGTTCAGCTCCAAGCCCTTGCTGTTCATACTGGTGATGGACTACATTAGCACACAGGTCAGAGGGGACAGATCAACAAAGTTGCTGTATGCAGATGTGGCATTACAGGAAAACTCTGAGCAAGAACTTCAGCAAAGTATAGGAGAATGGAATGCAAAACTTAAGGCACATGGGGTGAAAGTAAGCACAGATAAGATGGAGGTAAAGGCAGCCAATTGGGGAATGCAGAAGAAGCTGAGAGTGGAGATAGAAGGGAACATAGTGGAACAGGTAAATAGCTTCAAGTATCTGGGAGGGGTGGTTGATAAACAGAAGTCTGAATGAATAGGTCAAAGCTAGAATCAGAGGGGCTGCAGCCAACTGGCATAGAGTTTTGGGTTTAGTCTATGACAGAAGAATGCCAAAGATGCAGAAAAGTAAGGTGTGCAAGACAGTGGTGTGATCAGTACTACTGTATGGTACAGAAACCTGGGCAGTAAATGCAGAAAAGTTGAAGAAGCTACAGGTGATGGAAATGAAGTGCCTGAGGAGAGTGGTTGGATGTACACTGTTGGACACATGAAGAAATGAGGACATAAGACTAGAAGCCAAAGGAGCTCCAATTGCAGAAAAATTTAAAGAGAACAGATTACGGTGGTTTGGATACGTGCAAAAAGCAGAAGACAATCTGGTGAGGTAGATTTGGGACAGACAGAAAGAAGGTAAGAGGAAGTGAGGACATCCATCAAAGATTTGGATGGATTATGTGAAAGAAGATCTGTGACAGTCTGACATGAGTGCTGAAGAAGGCAAGAGTGTGACACTGAATCGAGAGAGTTGGCGACAGTTAACACGATACCCTGACCGAATGTAGAAAAAAAATGGGAAAAAGGGAGTTAATGATGATGATGAGATGCTTTTGGACATTTCTGTTCAATTCATGATGAAGGTGTACATAAGGTAAATAAAAGGCCATAGATTTGATTCCAAGATGGCTGCCAACTAGACTAGTCCCTACTCACTGAGCTCCTCACTGTTATGTAACATCCTGCTATTTTTTACAACTTTGGAGTGATATTTTTCCTCAGTTTTTTTTTTTTGTTAAAAGTTCCTCTGAGACTACATCTACATACTAGGAGTATTTATTTTTTTGGAAAATTCAGCTTTGGAATTATTTTACCTCAGTACAGTTTTGGCTTCAACAGTTTTTCGGCACGTGCAACTTGAAGGCTCATTTCAGAATCACCTATCCTGACTTCACACCTCCACTCTGGGCATGGCTGGCAAATCTGACTCCATGGAGACGCAGACAACCAAGGCCAAATTCTCTTCTATGCTTTCATCTGAGAAGGATACCAGTTCAAAAAGACTATGAACCACTAAACAATCTTCTGAGATTATAAAAGTAAGTACTAAAGACATAAATTACTCTAATTTTCATTTAGATGAACTAAAAATGGCATTACAACCTATTCAAAGTGCTATACAAAACTTCTCTGAACAATTTACTGATTTTGGTAAAACTTTGAAACAAATAAGTGAAAGAATGGACATTATTGAAAGTAAAAATATAGCCTTAGAAATAAGAGCTGACTCAGTGGAAAGAGATATAAAAGCTAAAGATAAGCTTACAACAGAAATTCAAGCTAAACTACTGGACTTAGAAGCTAGGAGCCGCAGAAATAATATCATTATTAGAGGATTACCTGAATCTTATGATAATCAAAATTTATTATCAGTGACAAAGCAGATCTTTGAGGCATTACTAAACTGTGAGGCAACTTCAAAAACTGTAATTATAGAAAGAGCGCACAGAGCCTTGCGTGCCAGTCAGGATTCCAGCTCTCCTCGGATAATATTCACTAAGTTACTAAACTTTCAAGATACTCATCATATTCTAGAAGTAGCTAAAAGCAAAAAACAGTTTGTCTGGAATAATCATAAACTGTCATTTTCACAGGATTTGCCTTCACAAATAAAAACGAACAGACAAAAACTTTCACCATATTGTGCAGATCTTATTAAAAGAGGGATAAGGTTTCGTATGAGATATCCCAACATTCTGACTTTTAGTTATAATGACAGAAAATATATGGTCACAGAACCTAAAGAAGCCAAAGACACATTCCTTAAACTATTCAAGACGCTTCCTGAATCAGTGTCATAATAATTACATTGCCTAATTAGCTGTAATGGCTGTTTTTGTTTTAGTCAGTATGCTTTCATTTATTAACTTGTTCTCTTAATATTTTTTTGATTGGTGGCTAGTTTTATAAATAGATTAATTAAGCTAGTTTCTTATTAGGTTCGATTCACTTTTATGGTCATTTAGCGCTGTCATCATCATAGATTATTTTTATTTCCACAATCTTTAATGTTACAGTGTACACGAAGTAGTAACATAAAATGTATTATATAGTGCCATTGCCTTTAACTATAACAGTTTCAATAACAGTTTTGGAGGGAAATCTTCAGGGTCTCAAGACATTAGAGTTGCCAAAATATTCATTTTCCTCTCAGTCTCATCTCCGGAGTGTGCACGCACCCTCTCTGGCTCTTCAAGACTTCAGGATGACGTCAATGTCGTGGATTAAATGGTAAATCCTTCCATGCATCTGTTCAGTGAGGCTTGGAGAGTTCCAGTTGTCTGATGCATGGTTGCGCTGTGTCTTGGCATCAGTGAAGGATGATTGTGGCTCCTCACTTCAGGACTGTTGTCGGTGTTCCCGAGGTTGAAACGGGTGTAGGTTCCTTTTGTTTAGTGTCTGCTATTCATTATGGCAGTCTTCTTCACGCTCAATATGGGTTAAGAAAACAAAGTGTAGTCAGGAGCCTTGCGTAACTGTGAATGTCTTATCAAGGCTCTAGCAGGTATTGACGTAAATGCGGAAGTAATGATACTTCGCACACACGAATGGAGTGGTAATGCTCATTGTTTTTTATATATAGAACTCTCTCTAAATTGAGAGATATTGTATTTTATTCTAAACTGTCATCAGAAAAATGTTTATTTTAATGAGAAATGTTGATAAATAGTAATGTGCTAACATACTGTACATAGGAATGCTATCGTACAAGGTGAGCTAGATTGGTTAGTACAGTCTATGGAGGATTTTGGGGTGATGTTCATTTTTGTAGAAATAGTTTAGGTGTTTAAAGGTTTTCATATATTATTGTATTTAAGACTGATAATATTTAAGTTAATATAGTAAATTTATATAAGGGTTCGTTCTTGCATGACTGTCACTGGTAATATGTAACTGCTTGTTACATATCAATACACATTTTACTCAAAATTTAAAGGAATGATTAATTACTCTAGGCTGTAAATTGACTGTTTATGTGGTCTTATATATAACTTATAACAAAATGTTTTGGTGATTAATGGGATGCATAATTATGATTGGAAGTGATGTAGTTTTATGTTGATGGTTAACCTACAATTAGTTCTGAAGATGACCTTATTATTATTAGTAACATCATATTTTTGTTCTCCATAGTGTAGTTTACATAATAATTTAGATGATTAATGGCATTATATTGTCTTAATTGCATATAGTTATATTAACAATCTATTTCAAACGGCAGCTTTGATGTTTGTATGCTGGCTTGTGTTATTATAATATACATATTGCATTTTATCTTTAATGGCAAACTTGGGAGGGGGTCAATACTTATGGAGTGTCTTATGGAGTTTTATGTATATTTCTTATTTGTTTGGTCTTTGTAACTCATTCCTGCATTACTATTTTTGTGCATGAAAGTATTTTAGTTAATATTTAAAAATATTAAAGTAAGAAATGTTTTTGCATAAATGTCAGGGATAATATGCAGTCTCTTGTGAGCATATTACTATGCATATCTCTTAATTATTTAATTGAATGTTTACTCAGGTTAGGATGTATATTGGATAGATTTATATGGTATCAAATTTCTCTATAATAACATGCTAGATTTATTACTGTTATGCATAACTAAGGATGTGAGACGGGTGATTTGGTATTAATGGGTGAATTTACTTTAATTTTGATGGTGTCCTCATCATTAGTTGTTAACATTTATTCTTGAATCCTGTAATTTAGGTTATATAACAATATGAATGAGTAGTTAGTGATATTCTGTTAAATAAGCCTATAGTTTTATAAGCGTTATTTCCCATATCACATTGTGTATACTTTTTATTTGTATTATTTTTCAAAATACATAGCTTGAGACGTGCTGTGAGACTGATTCACCTGTGTTAATAAATATACGTTGTTCTGTTATATTAGACTTTACTAATTTTATTTTAGTCTTACTAATATTTTACATTACAAATTATTTTTATAATATCAGATTTACAATGTTATTCACTTTGTTGCAATATTTTTTGTATTATAGGAGCTTGTGATTGCACTTGTGAATAGGGATTGAGTATGTCGGACATCTTGTGTTGTGATAGATATGTAAATAGGTTTAGTTTTCTTAACATTGTTTTAGTCCTTTTCAGGACTTTATTCAAAGTTTTTTCTTACACTGTGAAGTTAATGGTAACCAAGTCTATAATTCTGGTTTTTGGATTTTTATATCTTCCTTCTTTAGTTGGGGTATGGTGGGTAGGCACTGAGGTAGGGAAGAGGGAAGTGTGTAAATATAAAGTTAATATTACTCCGAATCACATCTTTTTAGAGAATTACTGTTTTACTAGGACTAGACTAAATCTTCTTTTTACTTTTACCTTTTATTTACACAAATGTAAGCTAATTTCATACACCTATGTTATCAGATATTTATTGCATACATGACAAATTTATTAAGAGTTGATTCCTGGAATATAAGAGGAATCCAAAATAAAGCCAAGAAATCTTTATTATTGCATCTGATTTATAAATCACAAGCCAATATATGTTTCTTACAAGAAACACATATTCCCAGAGATGATTGGGACAAAGATAAAAATAAAAAATGGATCAAAAAAATAATAGCTTCTGGTGACACTACTAACTCTAAAGGGGTGGCTATTATAATTAAACAAAAATTTCAAGGGATTATTATTGATGAAAAACATGATAATGAGGGTAGATAGTGCCTTTTTACTTCTAAAATACATAATCTTGATAAACCACTTCTGGTACTTAATATCTACGGTCCATGTAGCCAACAACATTTTTTTATTCTACAGATATATAATATACTTACTTCTTACAAAGATCCCCATGTTATAGTGGGGGGAGACTGGAATGCTGTGATAAACCCAGACATTGATCGTACTAGTTGTTCTTCTTCATATAATCAACAAGCATCTTTAGCTCTCGAAGATTTAATTCTGGAATATAATCTCATAGACCATTTACAATTCACAGGGTACTCAAATAAAAAAGATATATACACATATTACTCAAAATGTTATCGGTCATGATCAATATTAGATTTATTTTTATATCTAATTCCCTTTCACAATATTTTCTAGACTTTACTATTGAACCCAGATTTCTTTCAGATCACTCCAGAATTCTATTAAAATTAAATATAACGTCTAATGCTAGTCGTATATCCAAACAAAACAATTGGACATTGAATAACAACCTACTCTTAAATAAAGATATCTGCAAAGTGTGTACAGAAATAATTCAGGATATGGAAGATAATTTGGAGTCAACAGATATTCCCTATGATATACAGTGGGCTGCATGTAAGGCGAGGTTAAGAGGAATGTTTATTGGTAAGGCTTCATATCTTAAAAAGTAAGTTAACAAAAATGAAAGATTTCTTAAATTAAAAATTCAGTCTCTTGAAAATCAATATAGATTAAATCTAGATCCTACCTATGACAAGCAAATAATAGAGTGTCAAAAATAACTTATTTTACTGCATCAAAATAATCTCTCAATATTAGAGCAAAGATTATTAGCCACTTACTCTGAATGGGCTCAAGTACCTTCCAAAACACTGGCTAGAATAATAAAAAAAAACTTTGATAGACCAAAAATATCGCCCATACAATATAAAAACCAAATATATAACATGGACAAGGAAATTTTACAACTATTTACATTACTTTATACAGAGTTATACTCTAAATCTTCTAAATCTATGGTAAATAGCCATATAAATAGTTTTCTAAGCTCTTTAATTTTCCCTATGTTAAATGAAAATCAACAAAGCCTTCTTTCTGCTCCTCTTAGTCTTCAAGAGATTTCTGAGTAAATTGATAGGCTTAAACCTGGTAAATCTCCTGGACCAGACAGTTTCACTCCAGAATTTTTAAAATCTTTTAAGTTATTAATTGTTCCCGTTCTTCTCAAAGTATATAATTACATAAAAATAAATAATATAACAGATCTTCATTGGAACACTTCAAAAACTATACTAATTTTGAAAAATAATAAAGATAAAACAGACCCTTGTAATTATAGACCCATTTCATTAATCAATATAGACATCAAGATTTTATCATCTATTCTTGCCAACAGATTGAAGCAGGTTTTACCTTCAATAATATCCCTGGACCAAGCAGGGTTTATGTCTCACAGACATGTATGGGACAACACTCTGACTTTGGAATCTACTATCCATCTTTCAAAAGGTGATAATAACCCAATGTATGCATTGATCCTTGATGCTTCGAATGCTTTTGACAGAGTGTATTGGGATTTTCTTTTTCATACCTTGCCCTGTTTCAATTTTCCCATCTCTTTTATAAATTTAATCAAAACCCTATATAAAGAAACCTTTACTAGACTTCATATTAATGGTTCCACATCATCCTCTATAAAGATTACTAGAGGTACAAGACAGGGTTGCCCTCTGTCTCCTTTTCTCTTTAATCTATATTTAGAACCATTACTTTTATACTTATCACAAAACACATTTCATAGGATTCCCAGGATTTTCAACACCAAATTATTTTTCTCTGCTTTTGCTGATGATCTAGTCATATACTTCCAAACTCCTATCACAGATCTTAATAAAATAATTAACTCTATAGAACAGTTTTCTCTTGCCTCGAATTATCTCATAAATCCTAAGAAGACAGATATTTTTCCTTTAAATCATATGGCACATAAATCTTACTTACTTTCGGATTCCCAGTTCCAAATTACTTTTGGGGTTAAATATTTGGGTGTTAATATGGAACATAATAACCATTCTTCATTTCAAAATAACTTAAATAGACTATGGTTATCAATAATGTCGGATATGCATAGATGGGAATGTCTTAATTTATCACTTCTATCCAAAGCCGCAATAATTAAAATGAATATTCTTCCCAAATTTTTATATCAATTTAATTCTTCAGATCAGATAATTCCCAAATCCTTTTCTGACAAAGTTAATAAAGAACTAGCTAAATTTTTGTGGTTTCCTAAAACTGTTAGAATTTCTTATTCTAGATTAGCAATTCTTAAAGATAAGGGAGGTTTGGGATTACCAAATTTCTATCTTTATTACTTAATTGTTTCGTCAAATAAGTTATGGTCCATTTCTAACATGAATAACATTCATCACATTCACTCTCCAACTTGGGTTAAGTTATGGTATCAGTATATTTTATCTAAAAACATAAACCCTGCGGCTATTCCGTTCCTATCTATAGATATTCTCAACACTTTAAATATCTCAAATTTCCTTAAACAAAAGATCAAAGCCTTTCAGGGGTTATTAAAACTCATCAGTCTAGATAATATTTTCCTTTTATTCCAACCACTTCACTTAAATCCTAACATAAAATTGGATAATTCACCATTCAATTTAACAAAATATCCCCTTATAAAAAATATGAATGTTTGGGATCTCCTGAAGTATAAAAACTTGTCATTGGCGAACCTACGTAATACATTGAAAGTTAACTGTAAATATACTACAATCTTACGTCAATTAAGGGAGGTGATTATGGTTAAAGATATTCTAACAAAACCAAAAGAGCAAGATCTTAATAATTTAGACATGATAATTAGAACATTATCATCACCTGTGAAAATGTTAACAAATTCATATAACTTGTTAAATAAATTAACACAAGAGTCGTGCTGCCTTTTTTCAGATGTCTGGGTGAATCATAACTCTCAAATAACTGAGAAGCAAAAACTCTTAGCCATTAGAAACACTCTGGAATACTCTCCCTTCAAGAAAATGTTCTATATACAATTGATGATTAATAATAATGCTTATTATACTCCTTCCAAACTGAATAAATTTGATTCTAGTAAATCTCCTTCTTGCCCATGTTGTTCCTTCCCTCATGCTGACCTTTTGCATATTCTGTGGTTCTGCCATTTCTCCCATAAACTTTGGACTTCATTGAAAGTAAGATTACAGAAAATGGGTTATCATAAATCCACTATGTCTTGGGAAACTGCTTTACTTCATATACCTATAGTTCATTGTTCTAAAGTGGATACTAATGTGTTTATATTTATTTGTTCTCTTTTAAAACTTTACATTACCCAAAATTGGCTTGACCGTACTAAATTAAATTGGGATACTTTTAGAAAAATGGCTTACACATATATTGCTGCTCCAAAAACTATGTTAAAGAGTCCTAAGAAAATGGCTTTAAAAACAAAGTTTTAGAGAAGGTCCTTTGTATTATTAATGATTAATAGCATCTAAAATTTTTCTTGTCTGGGTTCATAATTATAATCTTTTTAATCTCATAAGGTTTCTTTTTTCTTCTCATTGGTTTCTTGGTTACCTATTGTATATATTGTTGTATGTTATTTTTCTTACCCTAATGAGTTGCAATCTGTTATTACAAGTTGTATAACTTTAATCAACTCCTAAAAAGTTTTTATTTACAATGTATAATGGTTGATGTTATGTTATTTTTTATAAATCAATAAAAAGATTTTTGAGAAAAAAAAAAGGCCATAGATTTGGAGCAGAATTTTACAAGAGGGCAGCATCCTCTCCATTTCTGTGGTGAAGGACAAGACTGAGTCTGTTCAACTGGCTTCTGTATATTTGGGCATTTAATCATGTGAATAAAATTTTTCAAGGACACAAGACTTAGGGTGAGTAATCAGACTTCTTACATACCTTGATAATGAATTTTTAAGTCAGATTTTGGTGGTGGATATTAAAAAGGCTTCACTGCCATGTGTTTATCAAGCACTAAGGTATATGAGGACTTCCAAGATGGCTGCACACTGATCAACAGCTTTATTAAGAAACTAAGAGATAAGGGCCAGTAACTCTGCCAACTGTAGTAAACTTCATTACTAGATAGTACATGTATTGCCTGGATGCCTGCAAAGAAGACAAACTGAAAGAAAACCAACTAGAAAATGTGAATAGAAAGCACTGACTGGGGAAAATCCTGCAGCTGTTCAACTAAAAGTAGTTCAAGGTACAGCTTGCAAGACATGGTTTCCAGTAATCTAGAGGGGAAAAATAATCAAATGTGCTCAGAGCTTATTAAAATAAAAGAGCCATTGAAGGAGTATATCAACTGAAATAACAAAAGGCTATAACAACGGAAGTGTTAAAAACTATTCAGATGAACTAATAAAACTGTAAAAATCAGAGGTTAAAATGAAGAAAGGTTGAATGAGGATGGCTGTCCAAGAAATGTTTCAAAAAAATGGTAGAGTTAGAGGACATAGCATGCAGGGAAAACTTGAGATTTTCTGCTGTATTAATTTTATGAAAACACAAATAAGCAATTGGACTGGTATTCTACAACAGAATTTATTTGAAAGGTTACATCGTGTGTAAGCTTCAAACCTGGCCAAGAGAAAATAACCAAGGCCTGTATTAGTAAAGATAAAACATACCAGTAGGTGTGATCCTGAAAAAACTATGACAGAAGGGCAAAAATATTAAAAATGAAGAGAGTAGAATGTTTGTGAAAAATGATTATTCACTGTACATCAGACAGAAGAGAAGCACATTTATCCCAGTAATCAGGTAATGTCAAGAGGCAGGTGTGAGATTCAAATTGCTGTATCCAGATGTCTTCATAATATTTTTTTCCTGGAAAAAGTGAGTCATCAAACAGGTGGAGACTCTGCTTCTTATTGTTGCAATAAAATAGCTCATAGACCATAAGTGAAACCTTTTCCGATATTCCAAAAATATTTGTAGACAGAAAAAGCAAAGGAGTTGACTAGAATTGAGACTATCTTGGACTTGAACCAGAGTTTGGGGTTGGGAGATGGAAATGTACAGGAAGAAGAACAGCACCACTGAAATTAGTGAATAAATCTGACATGATAAAGCATCAATATCATTTGTAAAATATGGCTTTCCCAGAAAAAGTAGAACATTGAACATTTGCTTACTTTGTTAAACTTGTGGGGGACTGAAAAGCATACACCCCACTTCATATCATTAATGTTTGGGAGAGCAATCAAAAGAAAGGGAAAAGTAACTGTAAGTAAAACAATTTTTGTTCTTAACAGTTTTATATAAAACATTTCATGATATAAATTGCATGTTATATAGTAAAGCATTTTCAGTTCTTGTTGTATGTGATAAATATACTGACATGAAGAAGTGCCTTTTTCATTTTTCTTTTTTTTTTTTTTTTTTAGTTTTAGGAAATATAGACATTACAGTGTAAAAAGAGAAGAAAGGCAGGGCAAAAGCATGTTTGAGTTAATATGATGTAAAACGCAATAGTTCCAAATACAATAAAGGCTGTCATTTTTACCCTCGTATCACTCTATGCTAGTGATACAAACATCGATCTCACACCAGTTGATTATTAGAATTTATTCCAAAAGCGAAAAATAAAATAAACACTTTAAACGCATGAAAATAAAATAAAACGAAATGAATGAGTTAGCGCTTTCATCTCCAACACCAGAGACTTCTTCAGAATCAATTAACCATTCACTGTTCTTACTATATATTTCCTACATCATTAATTACTAATTAAACATTTATCACAATTATCAGGCTGAATGCATGTGTTGATTGATAAAGAATGAATAAAATAAAGGGCTAGACATCAGACTTTTGTTTTCCTGCAACATTGAATGGACATTTAAAATTTTGTTAAATGTGCCCATATATAACCATTTATAACCAAAATGTATTTGTTCAACATTCATATATATACTGTATTTTAAATAAATAAATAAATAAGTATATAAATATACATTCAATTACTAAGGGGCACATTGATAGATTGAAAGTGAGTAAATAAATAAGTACTGTTGACATGCTTGACCAAAAAAGGTTACTAGTTAATAGCTAAAAATTATATCAAGTACATATGTACAATATAAATGCATTTGTCAACATATTTATATATGTAATATGTAAAAAATGTAAACAGTAAGTAAATAAATATGATAAAAGTCAAGTACATTTATCAATATATATGTGCATACAAGACATAAAGAATCCAAGATAAAAATGAAAAAATAAACAGATGTAGCACATTGTACTTGTTTGTATCTGTTTATAGAATGTATGCATATATATGTAACCATAGTAATTTGGATAAGTCACCACATGTTGTTAATAAATAAATAATTGATTTAGTGTAAGACTATTAATTTAAAAACATATAAACAAAAATATATTATTATTTAAAAGCGTAGTTTGAAAATTCTTTAAAAATATTATTTAATTAAAATTTATAGTACTAATAGTGTGTATACCTGTTAAAAACATATTGAAACTGATGGAAAATATTGTAATAGTGTTGTAATACCAAGTTGTATAATCATAATGCATCAATAAGATTTGTATTGTATATTATATATTAAGCATTATATATTAACACCCATAGGGACCTATTTACACCTTTTTTATATATATAGTTACTTGTTAAATGGTTTCATTCTAGAGGGTATATACTCTCAATTTTCTTAGCAGCTACTCAATTTATCTTTTCTTTGGATCTGCTGTCAATATTTTTAACGCCGGGGTAATAGATATGTGGTCATTTAGTCCTTTACCACTACATGCGTCTAATCTCAACTGCCAGATCATTTCCCTATACTCTAGCTTAGTCTCCCAGTCACCTCCTCTTTCCATGGGTTCAATTTCCTCAAGTACCCAAAATTTAAAATCTGCCTGTTTACATACATTTACATTCAAGGACAGAGCAGGGCAGGATAGAGAGAATTCCTTAGCAAGACATAGTACCTACAACCCCCCATTACAATTTGAAATTTAAAATTTTGAAAAATGTGTTATAAATAGGATACGAAATGGATATAAAAATAACAATATTGACAATAGAAAGATTAAAAACAATCTAACTAATGCTGAATACAAACTACTCAAAGAACTGAGTAGTAATGACAAAATTCGTATCATGAAGCCTGATAAAGGGGGGGGAGTGGTTATTATGGATAAATGGGATTACATTAAGATAATTAAGGACATTTTGGACAAAGAAGAGCAATATGGTTCAGTAACAAAAAATGAGATTAACATCGCATATAGGAAAATAGACCTCATCTTGGAAGACAACCTGTTCACAGGAATGATTGATTTGGAATTGTATAAGTTTCTAAAGGTAACAAAACCTGTTATCCCGGGTATTTTTGGAATACCCAAAATACACAAGTCCCTACACAGCCCGCCCATGAGACCTATAGTATTGTCCCAGGGATCAAAAACTCAGCCTTTGGCAATTTATGTAGACACTATGTTAAAAGGATTCAATACAAAATATGACCATATTTTAATAGATTCATGGGATTTTTTGGAAAAAATAGGTGGGAGTACCTATTTAGACAATATGTTGTTTATTACCATTGATGTTAAAGAATTCTTTTCAGTCATACCTCAAGATATTGGTTTAGACTGGTTCGAAAAAGTACTTGTAGAACTGAAACTAGTAACAGAAGCTTACTTTAGAACAGTTTTGGAATGTATGGAACTGATATTAAAGTACAATTATGTATACTTTGAAGGAGACTACTACCATCAGAAAGAAGGAGTAGCCATGGGCTCAGCCTGTGCCCCTATATATGCTAACATTATCATGTCATTCTGGGAAAAGAATTATGTGCTTAATTCTGTATACAGTCAACACATAAGTAATTATTTTCGCTTTTTGGATGATATATTTGTTTTATGGTCTGGTCCATATGAATGCATTCATGATTTTATACAATATATAAATCAGACAACTACTTTTTTTCATTTTACATACCAAATAGAAGCAGAGGAAATACATTTTTTGGATATCAAACTAAGTAAGGACAAACAGAGTAAATGTTATAGGTCTAATATATTTAGAAAGGAACATCATTCAAATGCCTATTTGCATTTTAATAGTGATCATCCTTATCAACTCAAGAAAAACATAGTAAAAGGGCAAATGATCAGGATGGCTAGAATGGTCTCAGATGACGCATATTTTTTAAAAGAGATAGATGAAGTAGAAAAAATGTTTCATGAAAGAGGTTATCCTATGGATTTTACTAGCCCTATAAAAGAATACGTTTTATCTGAAAGAGGCAATAAATACAATGCTTTGTTAGCCAAAGAAGGGAGTGTGAAGCCTACAGTAACTAGCAATGAGAAGAGTAGTTCTAGCACCCCTAATACAGTTGTCACAAGGGATACACCATATCTGACGATGACATATTATCAAGGTGTGAAATGGCTGAAGAGAAGTATTGATGATACTTGGGAGATGTTTAGAACCATAGCAACTAAGACTGATGTATTTCAAAGTGATATAAAATACAGCTTCAGAAGGAACAAGAATATTAAAAATATTATTGAACAGAGAACTACTAATAATAGGGGGGTGAACAAGAGACATGGTACCTTTAAATGCGGTAGGTGTGCACAATGAACATTTATTGCAGGATTTAAAGAAATTAGAATACCTAGCTTGGATATAACTTTAAAAGCCAAAAAGTACAATAGTTGTTACTCAAAGGGAGTAGTATATTTAGTATTTTGTAAAGTATGCTGGAGTTACTATATAGGCAAAATTGAACGTCATTTAAGGAATAGAATATATGAACATACAAGGGATATCAGTAAACACAATGACAATAATGCACTATATAGGCGCGCAATGGCATGTAAACAGGCAGATTTTAAATTTTGGGTACTTGAGGAAATTGAACCCATGGAAAGAGGAGGTGACTGGGAGACTAAGCTAGAGTATAGGGAAATGATCTGGCAGTTGAGATTAGATGCATGTAGTGGTAAAGGACTAAATGACCACATATCTATTACCCTGGCATTAAAAATATTGGCAGCAGATCCAAAGAAAAGATAAATTGAGTAGCTGCTAAGAAAATTGAGAGTATATACCCTCTAGAATGAAACCATTTAACAGGTAACTATATATATAAAAAAGGTTTAAATAGGTCTCTATGGGTGTTAATATATAATGCTTAATATATAATATACAATACAAATCTTATTGATGCATTATGATTATACAACTTGGTATTACAACACTATTACAATATTTTCCATCAGTTTCCATATGTTTTTAACAGGTATACAAACTATTAGTACTATAAATTTTAATTAAATAATATTTTTAAAGAATTTTCAAACTACACTTTTAAATAATAATATATATATTTTGTTTATATGTTTTTAAATTAATAGTCTTACACTAAATCAATTATTTATTTATTAACAACATGTGGTGACTTATCCAAATTACTATGGTTACATATATATGCAGACATTCTATAAACAGATACAAACAAGTACAATGTGCTACATCTGTTTATTTTTTCATTTTTATCTTGGATTCTTTATGTCTTGTATGCACATATATATATTGATAAATGTACTTGTCTTTTATCATATTTATTTACTTACTGTTTACATTTTTTACATATTACATATATAAATATGTTGACAAATGCATTTATATTGTACATATGTACTTGATATAATTTTTAGCTATTAACTAGTAACCTTTTTTGGTCAAGCATGTCAACAGTACTTATTTATTTACTCGCTTTCAATCTATCAATGTGCCCCTTAGTAATTGAATGTATATTTATATACTTATTTATTTATTTATTTAAAATACAGTATATATATGAATGTTGAACAAATACATTTTGGTTATAAATGGTTATATATGGGCACATTTAACAAAATTTTAAATGTCCATTCAGTGTTTTAGGAAAACAAAAGTCTGATGTCTAGCCCTTTATTTTATTCATTCTTTATCAATCAACACATGCATTCAGCCTGATAATTGTGATAAATGTTTAATTAGTAATCAATGATGTAGGATATATATAGTAAGAACAGGGAATGGTTAATTGATTCTGAAGAAGTCTCTGGTGTTGGAGATGAAAGCACTAAATCATTCATTTGTTTTTCTTTTCTTTTCATGTGTTTAAAGTGTTTATTTTATTTTTCGCTTTTGGAATAAATTCTAATAATCAGCTGGTGTGAGATCGATGTTTGTATCACTAGCATAGAGTGATACGAGGGTAAAAATGACAGCCTTTATTGTATTTGGAACTATTACGTTTTATGGTGATTTGGTTCTGTTACAGCCTTTGGTTGTGTGATTAATATGATGTAATCTTGGGTTGTTAAAGTGGGAGTGGAGTACAAAAATGCAAAGACTATAATATATGTAGAGTTGATATGGTTTCTCTTACTTTTGCATAGTTAAATGCCTGAAGTAAGGCACATTTTGTGTGAGCAGGCAGATCAGAGAACACTGAATCTAATGAAAGGTTTTCCTTTAGTAAATATATGTTCAGTGTGAGTTGAGAAGTCTACAGTTGAGGATAGCTGTACATTTTGTTCTTATGTTTCCATGGAGGCAAACTGACTAAAAGGGCAGGAAATACAAGTCAGAGTACTTTTTAAAGGCTAAAAGTTAATGTTTTCTGTCAGCATAAAAAAATGTTTTTTTCCACATCTGGGAGGAAAATAAAAATAAGAGAAGAACAGACATACATTTGTGTAAGTAGGAACACAGGCTGTAACATGCATATTAGCATGGATAGCTTTAATTTTAGGTTAGGTAATGCCTGTGTTTTTTCAGCTGTCAGTTTCAGACAATTTTCCTATCTGGAGGGTTAAACTTTATTATTTGAAGATATGCATAGTTCTGTCTGTTTTAACTTAATATGTTAGGGTGGTGTTCTGGGGTGTTTTTTGAGGGTTTTCATTAAAACAAAACTCTTGTCAAATGTGACATACATTCAAATGGAATTGACAAGAAACAACTGTACAAAATATCAACCTGCCTAACATTAGTTGGTGCATATAACACAAAAGCCGAAAATAGACACTTAAACATGTTGTCATATATAACAGGTGGGAAAAATAACTTCTTGTCCTAATGGCTACACTATCTATAGATCAATATATGGGCATATACCTTTAAGAAGCTATCCAAGGCTTGTACAAGAGTATAAATACTGAGCACGTGAAAGTAAGACTGCCATTTTGTAGTTAGCTCTTGAGATGTGAGCATGCATGTATGTAAGGTCTGTTAATTAGTGTGTTCATATTTAAAGATACTGCTATCCATCCTGATGTGTTTCTACATATTAAAGCATCTAAATGAAACCCCAAGCCTTCTTAATATATGTGTTGGAGACGAATGAGTAACATGGTGTCAGAAGAGGCATTTTTAAAGGGCATGGAGTCAAAAATGACATATCCAAAGGGCATGAAGTTAGAAGCTGCTTAGCTAAAATAACCAAAGCCACTTGCTTAGACTCTGGTGGAATATAGACAAGTGGATCATCCCCAAAATGTGCAAACTTTGTAAAACAGGTCAGAAACAAATTTCAGTTATTAAAACTTGCTCAGCACTGTTTCTTTTCACATAATATGAAACAGAACATGCAGAACATTCTAAATAATATTCACATAAATCAATATGTATGATATTGATAAAAATATTTGAATTACTACAGAAAGTGTTTGAAATAAAGTCCGGATTGCATAAAACAAATAAAATAAGGGGAAACAACCGCCATTTTCATAAAGCAAGTATTTTCGTATTAAGCACAGATATTCCAGTTATCAGAAGTGTATAAAGTGTTTGCATGTTTGTGCAATGTTACAGTAAAGATATTTTGCAAAATTACAGCCATTACATGGCATATTTCACAGAGTACAGCAATGACAGAACATATTTTGCAAAGTAAAGTATTTAAGACAGTTTATTGTGGATTTGAATGTTGTTACAAGCTCACATAACTATTTGTTCATACATACCTACAAAGGCCATATTTTCAATGTGTTTGTGTATACTTTGTGGCATGGCAGGTGGATTTTGAAAACCCAGTGCACTTGTGGTTGACCATAATATTGCTGAGAACTGGAGAGTGTTTGAACAAGAGTATGACATTTTCATACAGGTTGCATTTTCTGATAAAGATGACCATACAAAAGCATTTATTCTACTTAATTTGGCTGGGTCAGAAGCTATAGAAAGGCAATGCTCATTTGTGAATGCAGCTGCTGTCTATGCTGGAGAGGGGGGAAAGCTGTCATATTGTTGTACCGGCTGAGTCAAGGGAGGACCCAGAGTGCTTGAAATGTAAATTTAGAGAAATGTGTAATGCCTAGACAAATGTTACAATGGAAGGGTAGTTATTTTACATAAGGCGTTAAAAGCCTGGTGAAACTTTTGGAGCATATATAACTGCCTTGAGAAATAAAGCTTAAATGTGCCAATTTGGTGACTTAAGGGATGAGTTGATAAAAGACAAACTTGTGTGTGGTATAAAAGATGATGCTGTGAGAAAGATTTTGCTTTGTGACAGTGATTTAACTTTGAATAAGGCCACTGAGATTTGTCAGATATACAAGCTCACAGAAAAGCACACCAGTATGCTTACAAATGAAAACAGCTCTAGAAGGCAGTGATAAAGCTCATGGTGATAGTATGAGACACATGATTAAAAGAAACAGGCCCAAGCACTTGGCAGCAACTATAACCCCTGCAGCACTCAAAGGTAAACCCAGAACTTTCTAGCAAAATCCAGAGTTCGCACAGTCTCACTGAAGAAAAATAGTGAGTCAGTAAACTCAAAGCATGCACTCCAACCTAGTTTCATTACAAACTGTTATAATTGTGGTGGAAATCATGAACCTAAAAGGGAAAAATGTTTAGCTTTTGGTCAGCAATGCCACAAATGCAATAAATGGAATTATTTCAAAAGATTTTATAAATCAAAAGGCCCACATTCTTTTCTCAAAAGGGAACATTTTAAGAAACAAGTTGATCAGTTAGACAGTGGCTGCCCCACTCTTTATGTTGATGGTGTGTCAGTGCTTCATGAAACAGTCAGTGCAGTAGATTTAAGGGCAAAGAATGAATTATGTTTTACTGTTCGGATAAATGGCAAACCCATAGAGTTCAAAGCTGACACAGGTTCTAAGCGCAATGTTATGTCGGCAGAAACATTTGCTAGAGTGTGTCATGGTAAAAGGCTTGATTTGGCAAGGTGTGCAAAGCTTGCTGCTCATGGAGGTGAAGAAATTAAAACTGAATTCTCAGTAGTACATTTATGCTACTCTTCTGGAAGAGTCTGCAACCTATTATGTTATGTGGTCAAGAGGCATGTCCAGTCATTATTAGGGCTCAGAGACAGATTGAAAATGGAACTGCTTTCATTTAACAAGGAAGTCTACCATGTTAGCTTGAAAGACCACTAGTCCAATTTTGCTCAGCACATTTTTCTATCTATGCTGATCTTTTCAAAGACAAATTAGGCAAACCTCCAGTTGTGTACTTCCATGAAGTTAGATCCAGAGATAATTTCAGTTATCAGGCCAGCACATAAAGTTCCAATAGCCATGCAGGACTGAGTCAAAGCTGAGTTAGATAAAATGGCGTGACAAGGTGTGATTTATCCAGTTATAACTCCAACTGAATGGGTATCTTCCATGGTGGTAGATCATAATAAAAACTCAGATAACATCAGAATATGAATTGATCCATAATATTTGAACAAAGCACAAAAAATACCTCATCATCCAATGCACACAGTCAAAGAAGTTGCAGCCCTGTTGCCAAATGTCACTATTTTTTCTGTCTTGAATGCAAAGAGTTCATTTTGCCAAATTCAGCTAGACAAGGAATCTTCAATGCTCACTACCTTTAGTACTCCATTGGGCAGGTACAGATTTTTGAGAATGCCATTTGTGATAAATTCTGCAAGAGAAGTATTTCAGCGTGCAATGGAGCAAAATTTTTCTGGGTATCCTTCAGCTATTATGGTAGACGACATACTAGTGGTAGATCATGATGAAGCTGAACATGACAGAAACTCCAGAAAAGTATTAGAAAGGACACATCAAGTGAATCTTAAGCTCAATCTACACAAATGCAAGTTCAGGCTACAAGAAGTTACTTATGTTGGTCACTTATTTACAGGTACAGGCTTACGACCAGACCCTTCAAAGCAAACAGCCATTCTCGAGATGCCAGCTCCAGACAATAGTCAAGACCTACAACATTTTCTTGACATGCAACTACCTATGTAAATTCATTCCAGACTTGAGACAACTTTCAGCACCACTCAGAGAGCTATCACATAAAGATGTATCATGGTCTTGATTAGAGCAACACCAAAGAGTATTTGATGTCCTGAAACACAGAATTGCTAGTCCACCAACACTCAGATACTATGATGTTCCCAAGTCAGTAACACTTTCCTGTGATGCTTCAAAATATGGTCTTGGTGCAGTTGTTCTACAAGAGGATCAACCTGTTGCCTATGCATCCAGAACTCTAACCCAAACTGAGATGCAGTATGCCCAAATCAAAAAAAGAGCTTTTGGCAAATGTGTTTTTGTGTTCGAAATTCCATGATTATGTTTATGGTAGACCTATTCAGATTGAAACAGACCACCATCACTATCTTGAGAAAGCCAATGCATTCATCTCCAGCCAGACTGCAATGTATGATGTTGAAATTGCAAAAGTATAATTTTAATCTTGTCTACAAGAAAGACAAACTTATTTACCTTGCTGATACATTACATAGATTGCCCAGAAATACCACTGAACAGCATGAGAATGAGAATCTTGATTTTGAAGTCGTAGAAGTGAGAACTTTTTCTTCCACACATCTTGATGAGCTGAGAGATCACACAGCCACAGATCCAGTTTTATAAATGCTCAACCACTTAATCAGTCAAGGATGGCCATCAAAGCAATCTAGTTTACCTCAAGAACTGCAACCTTATTTTCTGTACAGAGATGAGATTTTGTCTGACAAAGGTATCATTATGAAAGGTCCGAAAGTAATTGTTCCAAAGTCCTTGCAACCAGACTACATTTCTATTTTGCATTGTGGTCACCCAGGAACTGAATCTACCAAAAGAAGGGCAAGATAACTAGTATTTTGGCCTTCTATGTCACAAGACATTGAGAGAGCACTTTCATCGTGTTCAATATGTAATAGTACTAAGCCACATCACCAAAAGGAGCCACTTCAGCTTAATCAGATTTAGGAACTACCTTGGTCAACAGTAATCACATACATCTTTGAGTGGAATGGGCAACATTATTTGATGTTAGTAGACTCTTACTTCAATTGGTTTGATATTGATTTCCTTCCTAACCTAGCTTCCAGTACAGTCATTATGAAGATGAAGCATCATTTTGCAGTACATGGGAGCCCATACAAAGTTATTTCTGACAAAGGCATGCAATTTACAAACCAACAGTTCAAAAGATATGGCTGAAGAATGGGACTTTGCTCATGTTACAGGTAGCCCTGAGTACCCACAATCAAATGATATGGCAGAACATGCAGTTCAAAATACAAAGCAGTTACTCGAGAAGTCAAAATGACATAATAGTGATGTTTTCCTGAATCTCTTGAATGTCAGAAATGTTCCTCTCGATAAACACCTTGGTTCACCTGCTGTCGAGATAAACCAGAACGACATTACCAGTCAGTAGCAGTTGATTCCATGTGTCAAGAACAGATCAGTGAAATATAATCTGTTGAAGAATCGCCTTACTTAGACGTCCTACTATGATACGACCAGTAAACCATTCAATCAATTACGAGAAGGAGAAGTGGTAAGGATGCAAATGTACAAAGGTTATGATCAGAATGGTGTCATGAAGAATACTGGTCCAGAGCCAAGATCATACTGCAGAATAAGAAGGAGCAATTTTCAGGCAGAATCGGAAACATTTGAGACTGGTGTCTGACCCTATACCACAGCACATAATATGTGAGAAAGACTCTTAATCTCAGAGTGAGTTGACCAGTGTTCCAATTCCAGAGGAAGTTCCAGAGGATATTCCCATTCCTGTGATGAATCCAGAAGTTCCTAATATGAGATGTGCACCGTAGATTGTCCTGTTGCTAAATTTGATCCTAGCTGTTATGTGACTAGATATGGTCGAATATCTAAACCCAACAGCAGATATGAAGCAACTTGGACATGAACATTGTGTTTTGTTTCTGATGTATATAGCAATGAATACATAGCTCTGATATTGTTTCATATAAAGGGCAATATTTTTAAGAGGGAGGTTGCAAATCAGTATGTGTGTATGTACCTTTAAGAAGCTATCCAAGGGCTTGCACAAGTGAATACTGAGCATGTGCAAGTCTGACTGCCATTTTGTACTTAGCTGTTGAGATGTTAGCATGCATGTATGTAAGGTCTGCTTGTTAATTAGTTTGTTCGTATTTAAAGATGCTGCTCTCCATCCTGTTGTGTTTTTATGTATTAAAGCATCTAAACAAAACCCCAAGCCTTCTTGTTATATATGTTAGAGACAAATGAGTGACACTATCCATATTATTTTGGAATGTGAATGGCCTCACAGGTATAGACAAAAAGGAAAGTATACTGAATTATATTAAGAAATGCAGGATGCAGATAACACCACTACAGAGTTAGGCATGTGAATTTCATAAAAAAGTATTTCAGGATGGATATTCAGTAGAATATCAGGGAAAAAGGGAAGGGGAGTACTTATACTAATTGCTAAAGGAACTCCAATATTGATAGAAGAGGGAGAATAAGTAATAATAGCAGATTTGTGGTATTAAGGGACTACTGTCAAGGGTCAAGGATTATGCTGGCTTGAATTTATATTCCACTTACAAGTGCTATTATGGAGCTTAAGTAAATTTTGGGAGAAATAATCAAATTTAAGCAGGGAATGGAATTTGATTTGCAACAGTATTTGGGGGAAGTAGAAGAGAAAATATAATGAAAGAAGATATATTTCTAAAGAAATTTATGAAAATATTTGGTATAGAAGATGTGAATTCAGTAGTGGGTACTCGGAGAGAATTATCTCTCCAAGGTACAATAACTGGGCTAGACTAGATATAAATTATATTTCACAGAAACATGCATTTAATTGAACCCTTCAACATACATGCAATAACAATTTCAGATTATACACCAATAACAACTAAGATAACAATACAGGGTAATAAAGGAAAAATGAAACACTAGCAGTTCTTCGCCAACTTGCTAAAAAGATGAATTTAAGGAATGCGTAGTGGAAATTATTCCAGAGTTATCAGGGAAGATACAAATTTCTTCAGAGGTTATATCTAGTGAGGGTAGATAAAATGAGCACAGAGTTTAAAAATATGGTAGAAATAAAACAAGAGAGAGATATGTTAAGAAGTAACAGGAATTATTTAGAGGGGCTAACAAAGGTTAAAGTTTTGTAGAATGAGGGGACTGTCACATAACAAGAACAGGCACAACTACAGACTACTAAAGAGAAAATAAAAGAGTATCTGGATAATATGCATGAGTTTAGAATGTTATTAAGCAACTGTTTTTAATAATGACTCCACAGTACAACAACTTTTAGTCCAACAACTTAGGCAACAGAAAGTAGAAAGGGTTGTTGCCAAACTTAGGGAGCCTATTATAAGAAAAATAACCAGAGATCCTATAGACGTATGAGAAATGTTTCAAAAATTTTATGAAAATTTGTATAAAGCAGAAAAATATGGAAATCAAAAAGGAACACAAATGGAAATGTTTATGGAAGTCTTAAGTATGCCAAGTTTAGAGGAAAACAAGGCTCAACAATTCACAGTTAAGATAGGAAGAGCTGAGATAAAAATTATGGCGTACAATCAATCTACAGTAAAGTCTTCAGGAATAGATGGTATTCCTGTGGAAGTTTGAAAGCTAGGAGGGAAGAAAGTGATAAAAATCTGAAAGGCTTTGTTTAACAGTATTTTACATGGATGGGAAATCCTGGAATAAAGCTGTGGTGGCTGTAATACCTAAAGACAGTAAAGACCTATGAGACCTAGCTTCAATTTTTAACCATGCCTATAAAGTGTGAATGCCTACAACTGCTAAAAGAATGGCAAAGTGTTGCCAAAACTGATAGATATGGATCAATGTGGTTTTGGGGAGGTGGGGCAAACATTTGACAACAATGATAGAACAACAATGATCCAGAAAAAGCAGAGTGTAAGAAAATACCGCTGTTGTTGGTGGGTCTTGGTGCAGATAAAGCATTCAACAGATTAAGCTGGGATTTTATAAGTAAGGCAATAGAAGCACTTGCAATCCCTGATACAATAATGAGGTTAAGTAGGAGGATATATGAGTGATCAGAAGCAAAAATTAAAGTGGGAGAGTTCCTCTACGACAGATTGTGTCTGAACAAAAAACTGTCCCCTTTGTTATCTGCTTTATATTTAGAGTCATTGGCAAAGAATAAGGGACTCAGAAATTCAAAGATATAATTAGGATGGTAATCAAGAAAAGTTGGCTTTATTTGCAGCTAATATTATTTTGTACCTGATAAAACCAAAAAAGGACATCTCAGTGTTAGGGAACATATTGAGACAGTTTGAAGCATTTTTGGGATATAAAATCAATGAATATAAATAAAGGCTATAACTGTAAGGTATGTACCCACTTATGAATTGGTCCGACAATATGCATATTTTTGGAGATAAGGTAAAGTGAAGTATTTAGGAGTATGGATTAAAAAGGAATCTGTCATGGAAGCTAAGAGTATGTGGAGGCGACAAAAAATAATACAATAAGTGAAAAACTAGAAACTATTGTTAATGGAAATGGATGACAATGTACAAGCAGTGAAAATGTTTTTAGTCCCTTTATTTTTATATACAGGTCAGGCACATTTTTGCAATCAAAAGAGAATTTGTAGATGGTAATTAATAAAAAAATAAAGGAATTTATCTGGGAAGGGAAAAAGGAAAGATTCAAGTTAATCCTTCCAACAGAACAAGATGGTTTAGGATTACTTGATTTTAAGGGATATTTCAGAGCTACATAGGTAAGGCTCATATATATAAAACAAGCAGAAAGCTATAATTAAATGTGGAAATGGATGATGATGAAACAGGGATTTAAGAAATAAGGAGAGAGAGGGATTTCGGATGCAGATCCTTAAGGCGAATAACAACAGCCAATCAGAATATTATATTCATGAAGTAGCATAAAGTATTCTAAGAACTAAGCCAACATGAGAATGGAGAAAGGAGATTTTGCCAATAGGGACAACTGCAGTTAGGGGTACAGAGAATAGACAAGAAGGGGATGGAATTTATTGTAGAAATTGACAAAGGACACAAGGTGTTGTAAGAGAGGGAAAGGTAATAGAATGGAAGACACCAGAGGAAATTTGGACTGCAGGCTAGAGACTGCCTTCCCTATCACAGATTAATATCAGAGTATAGGCAAATAGAAAATATTAGGGAATTCCTAAATGAAAGACCTGCTCTGGTAAAGCTTTTAGCTGAATCTAGAACAAAAGCTGTTGTTAAAACAGTGATAATCATTAAGGCATATAAAATATTGTACGATAACTATAGGAATCAATCAGAGGAAGTTTGAAAAGAATGGGAAGAGAGAATGGATAAGCAATTTACAGAGAAACAATAGGAAAACATACGTATGTCTCCCAAATATGCAATAAAGTCTAGAAGATTTAGGATTTTTGCTTGGAAGTATTTGCATAGGTATTTTTATACCCTAAGCAGACTCCAAATAATTGTTCCTCAGGTAGATGGCAAATGTTGGAGTGATGATGGGGAAGCAAAAGGTAACTGTAAACACATATGTTTTGGAAGTGTAATGAGTTTGCAGACTTCAGAAATTCCCTTCAGAGTACTCTATCTGAAATATTGGGTTAGAAAATGGGTGTAACTAAGGAAATTATTTTTTCAGCTGCTATACAAGATTTTATTTGTCAGGTCATATTACATTTAATTCTGGTGGCTGATAAAAAGCAATTACTAGAAAATGGAAATCAAAGTCTAAACCAATTGTATTTAAATTACTGAATTTTGTAACAGATACAAAAGAACTAGAAGTGGGATTTTAAAAAAAAGGTAGGAGCAAATTGAAATTGTGGGAACAATACTTATAGAATAATGTTTTGGCGGAGGAGGAGTGAGATTTAAGGAAGGGCAGGAATTCAGCAATTTATGTAATGCTGGATTGATGATAGCTATATAAGAAAATAAATGTGGTGCATAATGTTTGTAAATAGGAATATGTTAATATGGCTTGTTTTCTTTTATATAAAAACATGTTTGCTTATGTTAAAGTAATAATTCAATAGAGGTGTTAAAAAATCATTGAGATGTATAGTCTCATGACTATCTAACTCATATTCAGAAAAGGTTAAGGCCCATGATAGAAATGAGCATTTACTGATGGACAGAGATTTGCTACTCTATGCCTATTTAATGTGCTTTATCGCTTCTCTTTTCAGGATTTTTGCATGGACAATGCAAAATTTCTTTTTTCTAGATCCTCAGTAGATATAGTTCTTGTTCAATGGATATTTAGATCACTGTTGGAAGTATCAAGAAAAAAGATATCTTAATGTATGGGCCTCCTCTTTTCTTAACACCTCTAATATGTCTCCTTTCTGGTTAGAGTTTGAGAAGAATTACCAGACAACATGGTAAAACGATATTACTCTGGTAGCAAAACTGCTTGTGATTTTAGTTTCTCCTGCCTTTTCATGTCCCAGTTTGACCTTTATTCAAGTGGTTTCTTATTATAGCAAGAAAATGAATTATAAGATTTTGGAGATGGGTTGACCTACCCAGAATTCTGGACTGGCACACCATGCTAACACAGTACTTCATCAGACAGATGCCTCCCTCAGAGAAGAATGGTTTATTTTCTCGGGTAGCCACTTAAAGTCATAGATGGGAATCTACTTTGTCATGAACTCTAATTGTTAAACAGCTACTCCAAGCTAAACAGGACCAAGTTATTAATCTGTTTGGATGAATTACAATATTTGTATTGGTATCAATCAGATATATTGCTGGTAACTTTTTACTTAATAAGATGTACAGATTTGAATATTATGCCTACACAGGATTCTGTTTTACAACTTTGTTCCTTTTTTTCCTTCTCTACCATCTTATTGCATTACTAAGCACTTTGATTAGTGAATATAAGTAAAAAAAAAAACAGATGAAGTAGTTTTACCACAGATACAGCCACAAATGACAAACGACAAGCTACTTTCCCTGATAGGATAAGTCACATAAATATTTATTTCAAATTAACTCATTTAAGTTTGGAATGTTATTCTAGGTAATAGCAAACCAAATAACAAAAGTAGTTGAGTTCAGGCAGAAAGTAAGCGATTGTGTGCTGAAGGAGTGTACATATACATGTTTTACAGATCCTGCCTAAGTGACATACACTGTTGTGTTTCAGGTCTGTGTGTTCCTGCAGGCATGAATGATAGATAATCCTGCTAAAACTACCTTTTGTTGCACAACACAGCTGATATTATCTCCACTAATTCAGAACTTTTTGGCAAAAATGCAATTTGACATTTATAGTTTGTAAATAATGTCGATATTGCTCCCCATTTAACTGTAGAGTTTCAATGTACATATACAACTAAAATATATGTTATGTATATTGGATAGATATTCATGGATGGTTGCAAATTCAGCTTGTAATTTTGTTATGACTGCTTATTTATTATTACAAATTCAACTTGTACTTTTTGTTTAGATTATTTTTGTTGTTTCTGCATTCTTGCCCAAGGTCATGGCTGAAAAATACTCTTAACCAACTAACTAACTAACTTAACATCTTATCAGAATTGGTGAGACACTTAAAACAAAATGCAACAGATCTTTGAATGTATTTTGGATTGCAATAGACTTTTGTATTTACCCTTAGATAAAGTTTCCAGTGCTAACAGTAATTACAGATGGTGTATCCAACATTTATATTACTGTAAAAATGAGCAATACTATCAATCTCATCTGACAATGATGGCATCAGACAGTTGCTAAAAATGTGTATTTGAGTTAAAATGATACTGGCTTGACAATAAAACTACTGGATTGATATACTACCCCATTCTGATAACTGTGCTGTTCTAGCATTTCCAGCATTTTACAATTCACAACTTAATAACAAAAGTAATGACTACAATAGTTCCTGATAATTTTACTAATATAAATAAGCGTATACATGACTTATATAACAAACGTTGTTCACAAATATAAATTATTGTGGCATGTGATTCCATAAAGCATGTAAGGTCACTTCTAAGAAACAGCAGCACAAGGTATGAGCTCATTATGACTATAATAAGTAAACTGTACGTTGATTAAAACTCTAGTTCTCCTGCTTTGTCATTGAGTGTGACATATACTTGCCTTTGGTGAACAAAGAGGTTTGGTGTATTTCCTGCTATGTTTTTCCTAGTACATCAAATAATTCATACATTTCTTTACAACTCAGAGAAGACCTTGGGTGTATCCACTCTATGGAAGTAACAGCACTGAAATTATGAGAATGCATACTGCATCTATATACTTTCTTTAGTTTTCTAGAGTTTTATGTTTCTGGTCACAGTATGATTACACAGATATAAGACCACTTTTGCAAATGTTTCGAATGACCTACCATGCAAGGCATTGTATGCCACCACAACATTTATGTACATTTTGGTCATGTTGCTTGCTTTGTCTCCTTGGTTGGAGACATACTTAAGTCTGTCCACTAAGAGAAAGAGTACCATGCCATCTAAGGTAGGCATACATAATTTATCTTTAATAAATAATACACTCTGAACATCCAAACACAACTTGCATTCATAAACTTTATTTTTGGTAACTGAGTGCTTAATTTCTGGTATGGAATTTTCACTGACTACTAGTTATCTGTAAAAATGTGCCTCATTATACAATTCAGCATATTCTATATAGTTGATACTACCTACACCTTCATTTTATGTATATTTACTTATTTCTATAACTGGGTAAGAAAAAATGGACACAAGGGATCTTTTCTTGAGTGGACAAAGTTACTTGCCACTGCTTAAATAATTTTCTCAGAATGATACAATATGTGGTGGGAAATTACAATGCAACTTGTATTTTTTAATTATTGTAGGAATTAACTTACATGATTCAGATAATAAGGTTTACAGGTGTTTGTTTCTACAATTTGATGTCAGAATATTCCTTCCTCTGAAGGCAAAAGCAATAAGCATTTGGGAAGCATAATATGCTTAAGTATAGATTTGAAACATGAACACCACTGTGGCCATAATATTATCTATGCACATAAATATCTGATAAGATTGATTACAAAATTACTTACAATTGTGAAAGTATGGAAATTATAAAAATATATAAATTAGAAATTTTTCCCAAATTTTAACCACAACCATGGTATAGGATTCCATAATGAACTACTCTGGATACAAATTAAAATCCTAATTGAAGGTAGCTTGAAATACTGAGTCCAAGAATTGCCCTTTCAGACAAGACTGCATACTGTAATGAAATGCTCAGAAATGGTGTTGCTATGAATAGTATGTAAAAAATATAACCCCAAAAAAACTGAAACTTATGGAGGTATGATTATTTGTTAAGTATCTATATATTTGGTTAGTCCTGTGGCAATTCAAAATGATGGACTTTCCCTTCAGTCACTGTATAAAGCTTAATAGAAAAAGTGTAACTTTTGCATTTTTCCTGAGTTATTTGGTAAGATTTTGGCTTCAGTTTTATATTAGTATTTTCATGATGATGTCCACATTGTGCACAATGCTCCTTAGATTGGGATATCAAGAATTTCCTGGATCAACCTGTCTAAAATCTTATCAGAATACAACCAAAAACAATGAAATAGTGGTTAACTTGGCCAAAAGTAAAACAAATAAAAAAAAAAACAAAAAACAAAACTCAGGCCAAAAAACATCTCGAACACAGTTTAATAAAATTATAAAACATTAGTAAACACAAGAATGCAAAGCTTTCGGGCATAGCCCTTTTTCAGTGCAACATCTACAATTAATGACTTCAATCTACTTAAATAATTTAAAATCACATGACACAACCTTGTCATATAATGATCTATATTATATGACATAAATAGTATTTCAACAACAATAATAAAATCTCATTGAAATAAAATATAGAAACATTTCTTAATTACTTATACTGCATCTGCTTCTTAACCAAAATAGGTTTCAGACTGATGGCAACATTAATTCCTAGATATTTATCTGCAGCAAACCTAACTATCCATTCATATTCCCCTACTTCTATAATGTTATTTATATTACCCCTCTAAGTATTTTTTTATAATTACATTCATAACTCTAAATTTAAAGTCATGGCTTGTGTCAAAATATAATATATGTTTCGCTAATGCATTCATACGAGCATTCGTATGCATATCAGAACGATGGTCTATAATGTGGTCTTTCAACCTCCTAGTGGATTTCCCCACATAAAAAGCATCACATTTAACACAGGTAGCATGATATACTATATTTTCAGTGTTGAAAGTTGCAAAACAACTGAATATCTAATTTTTTGTGAGGTTACTGGATTAACAAAAATAGTCTCAGTTATAATATAAGCAACAAGTGCAAATATAACATGGGAAAGTACCCTTACAATTGCACAATGCACTTCTATCAGATTGTCTCATTTCCCTGTAACACAGCCTCTGTTTCAAATCCCTGCTATTCCTATACATAAACCATGGTTCATTATCAATAGCCCACTCTATATCTGGCATTGCTGTTAAAATATGCCAGTTTCTAGATATCACCTCTCTCATTTCTGAAGTTTTGTTGTTATACATGGTCACATATCTTCATTTTTCCTGATTATTACATAATTGACTCTGACTTTATAATTAATATATGTTCCTTTCTACTCGAGTATGGTTTTGCTACATCAGATCTGTGCAAAAATCACATCTTGCATGGTCTTATCTATTAAACTCTGCTCATATTCCCTTTCTTTAAACTCTTCAGCCATTTATCTCATTTGTTGTCTAAATATTTCATAATTTGTGTTCAGTCTACTTGCTCAACTGCAGTGGTAGTTCTGCGGTAGTATTGTCATCTCACAGAAAGACGTTGTCCTGTTTGATTCTCAGCTAGAGCGTCTTCTGTGTGGAGACATGCTTGAATGGGCATTCCTTCGTTGAAGGTTATGCATCAGGGCTGGCAACTCGGCATGTAAAAATATACTGCCAATCATTAGCGGACCGGAGTTCCGCTGTGGTGACCCCTAACTGGGAATAGCCGAAAGACACAACTACTTGCTCTTAACATTTGGCTTTTAACCAACCCATTAAAAATGTGTGGTACGTGCATACTATTCTTATGCATGTATCGATTAGCAGGAACACTCTTCTTATATATATTGGCAAACAATCTTTCATTTTTCTCTACTCTAACATCAAGGAATTCTATTGAATCCTTGGAAAAAGTCATTCTGAACTTTAAAAAATCAGTTGAAAATTTGAGGTATTCTACAAAATCATTTAGTTTGTTCTCACAGCCTTCCAAAATCAAAAACACATCATCAACAAATTATGTATAAAAAGGACTTTACCATAGTGAGGTCTAGCATTATTATATATAAAACCCTTTTCCCAAGTGTAAAGTATGAGATATATGCAGCAATTTGCTATAGAAGTTCCCATTGCCACACCTGATTTTTGCAAATATAGTTAATCATTAAACAAAAACAAATAATTCATAAGAACAGTTTCTAATAGCTGACAAACATTCCCTATATCCCTCTTAGAAAGATCTGTATCAGAGCACAGGAAACTCCTTATAGCTTCCAAACCCTACTCATTTGGTATGACAGTAAAAAGGAAGTTTATATCTAAAGCTACCATATAACATTCCCTTTCAACTTGTTTCTCAAACCAACTATACAATTTTAACAAAATATTTCTTGTATCTTTTATATACCTTCGTACTTTGTTCATATATCTACCTAAAAGTGATTGCAAGTAGAGAGAAATGGGTTCTGTCACCTACCCCCTCCCAGAAATAATTGGTCTCATTGAAGAGTCTGTCACACTCTTGTAAACTTTAGGCAAGCCATATGATATAGGAATAATCGGTGAAAGTATGTTTAACTAATTAAAAAGTTCAACCAATATATCATCACTAAGCTGAAGTTCGTAAATTACCATGTTTACTGCAGCAATATATTTCTTTGCATCAGTTATTCTTAACTTTACAAAAGTGGCCACATCAGAAAGAAACTCATTCATACTATCATTTTAATCAACCAAATTCATTACCACAATTGACTTGCCCTTATCTGCTTAATTACTATATTTTCATTACTCTGAAGTCTAATTAGGGCTTGGTATTCATTATTAGTTAGATTATAATATTTCTTATTTGGTTTGTTCTAATACAGCTTATGCAATTCTTTCTCATAAATAGTTTCAAAAGCTGCCACTATAGGGAAGCTATTCAGTACAAATGTACTTGGTTTTTTACAATTACTAGTAGCACACTATTATCATTAAAAATAAGTTTTAAATTTATATATCCTGTAAACAATTTCAATTCCGTTACTGCATCTACAATAGTGTCTGCATTTGATAATATAAATTTCAGCCCTTTTTTTAAAACAGAGATATCATCTGGTCCCAGCTCAAAAGCTGACAAATTGATAACATCATTAAAATTTACTTCAGTCGATTCATTTTGTTTTTCATTTGTGGACCGCTGAACTTCCTCTTCACTGAGTTCCCATCTCAATGTCCTAATGATCTCCCCCTGAGGAATCTCTCTGATGAAAATCACTTTTTCCAGTAATACTGGTCAGACCTGTGAGGGTGGAGCTTGAAAAACCTGATGAAGATTTGTTGATGCAGCCTGAGCCTGACAGACAGATGAATTACCCTGTCGGGTTTCAGCATCCACAGTTATGGCCAATGGCTTGTTTCCTGCTGACATATGAATAGAGTTCATTTATAGGTTCATAGGTAGGTACTAGGCTATCGGCCCTGGGGCCTATATAAGCCTAGCCAAAAAGGTTCCCTGGTTTTCACCACCCAAGAAAATTATTTTCCTGTGCCCCTGTCAAGCAGTGCTGCAGACATGATCCCCAGGGTGAATTTTCTATTTCCCATCCAGTCGTCAAGATTTTTCTTAAACAGGGCAAATGAGGAACTTTGCTTGACATGAATGGATAGTTTGTTCCAGAGTATGGGAAGTCTCTGGGAGAGGACTCTATCCCTCCACCATGTTCTGTTAATTGTGGTGACAAGGTTTAGGTCCCTGGAGCATGTGATTTGGAGAGATTGGGGTTTATTTATGTGTACCATGGCCAACAGCTCTGGGTTTGACATAGCTTTGTATGTTAGGCAGAGATCGCCTCTCAGTAGACAATATGTGACAGAGTAGAGGTGGAGTTTTTTGAGGCAGACTGCATATGGCATCTGTTTGAGGCCAGTAATCCTCTTAGTGAGGTATTTCTGTAGCCTTTCCAATTGTTGTAGGTGTCTTGTGAGATACATGCCAAATGGGGCATTGTACTCTATAATGGGTCTGATGAGGGATGAGTAGAGAGGAACAATGACCTCCTTTTTTCTAAAGGAGAACCCTTTTGTGTTGAGGTATGCCATGTAGAAGGATTTCCTGACTACTGTGGTGATGTGGTTATCAAAGGAGAAACTACTGTCCACCTGTGTCCCAAAGTCTCTTATCACACTTTCAGTGTTTAGTGAGCTACCACCTTTGTGGTAGTTCATGGGTACTGAGTTTTTCCCAAAGGGGATGACAATGCACTTCTTGGAATTGAGCTTGAGGCCATGACTTTGACACCAAGCATCTGTCTCTGTGAGGCCCTTTTGTAGAATATCTACATCATTAGGTGATTCTATTATGGCTCCCAATTTGCAGTCATCTGCGATCTTTGTTAGCCAAAGACCTTCTGTGTTGGCCTGCACTTCAGAAAAGTAGATGCCAAACAGGAGAGGACCCAGGACCGATCCCTGTGGTACTCCACTCGTCACTGGTGTGAAGCCGGACTTGGAGTTGGCTACTTTTACTGTGTGGGTTCTGTCAGTGAGCCATTTTGTGTATTTCATTCTGTACATTACTTGCTGGAGCAACAGTATTCATTAGTGTTATTTCATCCACATCATACACTGACCATTTCTTGTTTTTATTTTTAATTATGGTTTTCTTTGGCCAAGAGAAAAATTGCCCATTTTAAAATCATTGAGATCCTGTAACAGCTTACGTTTCTTTGTAAGCTGTAACTTTCTTATCAAAACTAGTCAATTGATCCAGCATAGATTTATATATTAAAGAAGATTCATTGAAAGCTGGTTGAGTTACAAGGTCATTCTCAAATTTAATTATTTCATGTTGCATATCTGATTATATTTTTTGAAAAAAATCATTCATAAGTACCATATAATCCACTCCAAGCTTTAAATTCATCTCCTGTAATCTCAGCAATAAGTCAGGATAAATATTAGTGTAAGCAGGCATTTTCAGGATTCTAAGTCCCCACAGCATGATGTTAAGCTCCAAATAAACATTAATGCTTATTAACTTAGATTGGAGCTACTTAAATGCCTGCACTTTCTGCTCCACAGCAGCAACATTGTTTGAAAGACTTTCATTAAGTTGGGCAGTGGCTCCCAATTTATTAACACTAATTGTTTGAATAATGACTAGTAGACTAGCTACCAGTTTATGTAAGAAGAGTGTTAATACCAATCGATAAGTGCATAAGAATAGTATGCACGCACCACACATTTTTAATGGCATGGTTAAAAGCCAAGTGCTAAGAGTAAGTAGGCTGAACAAAAATGATGAAAGATTTAGACAACAAATTTGAGAAATAGCTGAAGAGTTTAAAGAAAGGAGATATGATCAGAGGTTAACAGATAAGACCATGCAAGATGTGATTTTGCACAGATCTGATGTAGCAAAACTGTACTTGAGCTGAAAGAAACATATATTATAAAGTCAGAGTCAATTATGTAATAAACAGGAAAAATGAAGATATGTGTCCATGTATAACAATAGAACTTCAGAAGCAGGGGAGGTGATATCTAGAAAATGCTATATTTTAACAGCGATGCCAGGTATAAAGTGGGTTATTGATAATGAACCATGGTTTGCATATAGGAATAGCAGGAATTTGAAACAGAGGCTGTGTTACAGGGAAGTGAGACAATCTGATAGAAGTGCATTGTGCAATAGTAAGGGTACTTTCCCATGCTATAATTGCACTTGTTGTGCTTATATTATAACTGAGAATATTTTTGTTAATACAGTAACTTCACAAAAAATTATATTCAATTGTTTTGCAACTTGCAACACTGAAAATATAGTATATCTTGCCACCTGTGTTAAATGTGACACTTTTTATGTGGGAAAATCCATTAGGAGTTTGAACAACTGCATTATAGAGCATCATTCAGATATGTGTAGGAATGTTCATAAGACTGCATTACTGAAATATATGTTAATTTTTGACAAAAGCCATGACTTTAAATTTAGAGTTATGGATGTAATTGTAAAACATCTTAGAGGGGGCAATATAAATAACATTATAGAAGTAAAGGAATATGAATGGATAGCCAGGTTTGCTGCAGATAAATATCCAGGAATTAATGCTGCCATCAGTCTGAAACCTATTTTGGTTAAGATGCAGATGCAATATAAGTAAAGGAGAAATGTTTATATATTTTATTTCGATGAGGCTTCATTATTGTTATTGAAATGTTATTTATAAGTCCAATGATATAGATCATTATATGACAATGTTGTGTCATGTGGTTTTAAATTGTTATATAAGTGGATTGAAGTCATTAATTGTAGATGTTGCATTGAAGAAGGGCTATGCCCAAATGCTTTGTGTTCTTGTGTTTATTAACATTTTATTATTTTATTAAGCTGTGTTTGAGTTGTTTTTTGGCCTGAATTTTGTTTTGGTTAAAAATCTTACCAGGGCAGTAATATGCTGGACCTAGTTCTCACAAACTCGACTTTGGCATGTTTCCTACCTTGGATTGGACCTCTTATTTATGTCAGGCCACAAACTGGCAATCTTTACCCTACGAAAATCCATACCCTGGTTACCAACACACCACATTCTTTCAGAAACATCAAAAGAACATACTTTGTACAACTGTACAACAAAACCTACATCTACTTATTTCCACCACACTGGGGATTTGGAATGTGCAGCCACCTCTGCCAAAGATCGTTATACTCATTTAGAAAAAAATGCATTGACACAACAATCCCCACCAAAAAAAAAAAAAAAAAAAACTACAATGGCAAATTCAGCAACAAACCATGTTGGTGATCAGTAGACATTACTGCTTAGATTACCTTGTTAGGCCAGCTCACACTTCACAAACATGACGTAAAATGCCTCACCAAGAAAATGGTTTAGAGACCACCAAAGCACCCTATTAAAACTAGCCTCTGAGGCTAAGAATAACTATAAAGCTTTCTTTAGCTACTTTAGCAAACTAAGGAATAATTCTGGGTGTATCCATAATAGTGTCTCATTCAACTCCTAAAGACATTGCCAAGATATTAGCAATTAAATTTGCTGCAAATGTCACACTTGAAACTATCATTCTCCATCCAAAGCACTGCTAATCTCTTCCCCCTACCACCTTCAAGGATCATATCCTTAAAGCACTCTCCAAGACCAAAAACACCTGTGTCCTGGCAATACACAGTGTTGTCTAATAGATAGTGTTAAGCAGAATATTCCTGATCCCCTCCTGAAGTTATTCATCCAAAGTCTTGCCAAAAGATATATTCAGTAGTCATGGTGCACAGCTGTGGAGATGCTCCTCTATAAGGATGGCCCCACCATAGACTCAGGAATGTACAAACCCATTAACCTTACTAGTCTTATCTGTAAAGCCATGAAATACATTATCAATGACCTCTTAAATCAGGACATTAAAAACTTAATCAGGATCGACTTGCAACAATTTATATTTGTTAAGGGTATATCATGCCTGCTAAATATTGTGTGCTTCTTTGAAAAGGTCACACAACTATTGGACAGTGATCACACTGTTCACACTGCCTACTTGGATATTTCAAAGGTGTTTGACACAATACCACATGATATGACAGTTAATAAGCTGATGGTCTTAAACATTGAACCACATGCAGTAAGATGGATTGCAGATTGGTTCAAGAACTGAGAACAATAGCATAGCTAGGGTAGGGTGAAATTAACGACTGCTCTGGGCACAAAGTGCTGGGGGCATCTAATGCAGTACTGTCTTTTAAAAGCTGGTATTGCATTTGCAGTCAAACCTTAGCTCTGAAATGCTCAATTTGTGGTCTAAACTGTAGCAACTACTTGCTACATTAAACATTTAAAACATTACTTTTTTTAATGCAAACCTAAGTGCTGTAGCACTCCGTATAGGCAGGGTATAAACTGTAGCAACAGTTTGTTTCATTTTAGCAAACAGTTTGCTACAATTTATTGGAAGAATTTTTTTTTTCAGTAAAACATGAACACCTAGTACTCTGTGCAGGCAGGGCATAAACTGTAGCAACTATATCTCACAATTCATCACAAAGGGCATCTCATCCAAGACCAAGAAAGTTATTGTTCTTCATTCTCTGCACTGGTTAGCCTGTCACGAATATAATGCTGCCTTTAGCATATATCTCACTAAACACATTAAAAAACACTAAAAATTGCAGAGGTTCCAAACATTAAAGAACACGGATGACAAAAATCTTAGTTATCAAGAATGTCTGGAATCACTATTTCTGTACTCTATGATGTATATGTTCTTGATGGGAGTCCTGCACCTTGCCTTCCATGCTTTCACGGATCCTATTGTACCTAAACTCCTCTTTATCAATATATCAGATAGTGTAGCCAGCATTAGAACTAGAGATCCCAATTTAAATAAGGTAATAAATAAAACTAAATAGAGAGAGAGAGATGGAGATGTTCTTTACCCAGCACCTCTCTTGCTCTGGAATAGATTCCCCTTATATGTCAAGCAATGTGAGTCCATGCCAACCATTAAATATAGCTTAGGCTATTGAATGGGTGCCATAAAGATGTACAGGCCTTGCCTTCCTCAAAATAATTTGTGGACCCTGTGGACACACTTTGCATCTGGTTGAATAGATTTGAGTTTCCTATGACTGTCATGATTCTTATCACCTGGGATTTCAAAACTCAAGAATTCTAATATGGAAAACTATATACATTGCCTGGTAATTGTTTTTAACTCTGAATTGTGGTTAAATGGAGGTAAGAATAAATGAATAAAAATGTAGGGTTGCAGGAGCAAAGAGTGCTATAAAGGGAGGAATGGGGTTAAAGTTCCAATAGAATGTTGTCAGATAGTTATTTTAGATACCATTTGTAGTTTTGGCCTCAGAGCACTCTTTTTCAGTATTTTGACTTAAGAAGTGTTGTGCCATTGTATATGATATTGTCAGATAGCCATGATAGGAAAAGTAACATAGGGTGGTTTGTGTTCAATAAGGAACCACTAGTCTTTTCTGATCCTTTTAACTCAGTTGATTCCTGCTTGATGTAGCTGCAAGTTTAGAAGAAGGTCAAAATGACCAGCTACTCTGCTTGCTATTCATGTAATACCAGTCATCATAAATAGCCAAGCAGTTTATTACAGTCTATGAGCTGTTCATCAGCTTTATTTTTTTGTTCTGTTGGTGCTTCCCTCAGTAGCTGCATGCATACTGTGTGATTCTGAATAGATTACTTAACTCCAAACTTGTAACTTTCACGCTACAACTGGGCATAGTTAGGCTAACCTACATAATCAATAAATAAATAAATAAAGTACATTTGTGTAATTCTGCATCATTCAAAACTTCCAATCATACCTGTCAATCTGGATTTTCACAGAATGTCCAGATTTTTGCCTCATATTTTTGGTCTGTTTCTATAACATTTGTGATTTTCTGGCAAATCACTAAGGACTGAAGTCACTAAATAATATGTACATTTGGTTTGGGGCATCATATCCTTCAGAAAATACATGCTAACACAAATCCTGCTACTCTAGCAACTTTCTAAGCTTATAAGAGCAATCTTTATAATCTGTCCCTTTTTGGGGGCCTTTGCCCCCCCATTATTTTAGGCTTTATCCAGATTTATGGCTCTTAGAGTGTGAGAGGTATGCTTAAAATTATCTGCTAGTTAACTCACTTCCCATACTTTTTTCCCATTTCTTTAAGCGTAATTGCATACAATTATAAGTACTGCAGATTTTTAACCATTAATTATAAACAATGAAATTAAGAAAAGAATATAAACATGCCTTTCATAAAAATAAAGTTATGGAGTCATTTAGGAAAATCTGGGTGTTGAATATTGTACATTGTTAAAACAATAAATATACTGCAGTTTAAAAAAAGTCAGACATTATACCTAAATGCTGACTCATTCAAAAGTAAGATCAGAGTACGAAGTTAAATCATAAAGACCAGTTCAAAACAGATTTTCAGAGGGTGGACTGTTAGCTGAAAGATTGTTGTTCTGTGCATTCTCTTCACAGTACTATTTCTGTACTCTGTAGTAGTGGAGAATCTTTGGTCATGCATGGCTAAATATGTCCAAAGTGCATCACTTACAATAATTATCCTCCATAAGGTAAGTAATGCAGGTTGCATAAGACAAGTAAAATGGGAGCATCATAACAGAACCTCATGAGTATATTTGCAGCTGTCTTTTGGACCCTTTGCAGTCCTCAGTGCTGTACACCACACAACCCTAAGTAACTAACATGATAATAATTCAGTATATATAATCCCAATGAAAAAAGTGTGAAACTGATACAGTGATAAACTTCAAGTTAAAAATTAAGATTCCAAGCTTTATTCAGTCAGAATAAAACTTGGAATCTTAATTTTTGACTGGTGTCCTGTCCTGTAACCTGGAGTTTATCTCTGTATCAGTATAGATAATACTGCTACAGGTATTAAAATCAGAGGGTGTTAAAATGGGATAGTTTGCTTGAACATGCAGATATTCCTAAAACAGTAGAAAGGTGTATTAAGTAAAACTTCTACATTTATTTATTTATCATATTAGCACTGGTTTACTGGGATTGTCCATCTGAGCATAATTTGCCTTTTTTAAGTGGAGGCTCAATGAGAAGCAATCTAAGTACAAAAGGTTCTAAAAGCAGATAAATAAAATTGCAATGAAGTTTAAGTATTTTAGCAAAATTAATGAAAATAGAACACATAGTAAAACATAAACAGAGATTTATAAAAGAGAATAATACATATCAATAGGTAAAAGTCATAAAATCTAATACTTAACAGTGTAAGAAACTTCTCTGTGTGGAAGATTTTCAGTCCATATATTTCTAGTTAATCACTATATATTAATCAGATCAGACAATACTAGTAGAAGTAGTGAACGTAAACTCGTCTTAAGTCAAAACAAAACAAAAAGTAATAATAGAAAATATATAATTGTACAGCATTACTAAGTATTCAAAAGTAATCCAAGCAAGGCAGGCAGTCTGTTTCCAGTCAAAAATCCTTTATTAAGTACACAGACAAGTGATCCAAGTAAAACAAAAATAGAGTAATAATTTCCTCACAAGCTTTATAAATATATATATATATATCAGGCATGGGAGTGGTTTATTGTGCTGTAAAACAAAGTGTTATTGGTACACAAGTTAAATTCACATCCATTCCCCCAGCTGGTCCTGCCCTACCTAGTAGCTGTCATAATAATATATAACCCTTATGTACTTTAAATAAAATTTATAATGATGTGGTACCTCTTATTTAAACAAATTATTAAGTAGATTATTAAGTCTGTGATTTTATCCAAGACAATATACTACATGGCTGGAAATATATCAACCTTAGTTCATTTGGCAATAAAAAAAATATATAAATATATACATATACATTTTGCATGTAAAAATCAATTTCTATTTTCATAACCTATTGTTAACAAAGATCACATTCGTCTTTCTAGACTTCATCAGGTCTGTGTATAAGAACCCTAAAAACCTATATAATTGTATAATTAATTAGTATTGTTATTACACATCATTTTGAATAAAGTGGAAAAAAGAACCAGAAAAAAATAAAAATAAGAAAAAATGTATGTATGATGATGGAAACAAAATATACACTTAAATTTCAACTGATTTAAAATGGTATTTAAAACCAATTTGTAGAATAAAATAAAATAAAATACAATTAGTCATGTAAACAATGTGGCAATTTTTTAAGTTCCAGTGAACTTTTAACTGAACAGTAGTACTTTAGTCCAGGCTTTCTAAAAGAGTTCAGCTTTAATTGCCACATGAGTTCATGTTTCTCCAGAATATTCAGGATGTCTCCTTCAAGATCACCCCTGTTTATGCGATCCAGAATCTGGAACTTAAAACCTGTGCGTCTTTTATGAAGAGAAAGGTGTTTGGCTAGTGCATTATTTTTACATCCAGAGCGGATTTCTGACAAATGACATGAAATCCTACGCTTGAGTTTATTTACAGTCTTGCCCACATAGAATGCATCACATTCATTGCACTGTGCCCTGTAAATTACTTTGTTTGTGTTACAGTCACCCCCTGCACTGGTTTTAATGATCTTCTTTAAGTAAGGGCAATAAAACCTATCACCTTGCTGTATAAATATACAAAATAACAATGGTTCAATACAAAGAAAGTGGAAGGAAATAAAATAGAAATCATTTGTGAGGTTTGTGGAAAAAGTATTTAAGTAAGATGTTGATGGAAGTGATAAGTATGCAGTAGTGTGCAGTAGGAGCAATGTGAAAAGGTAAGTCTAAGAGGTAATGCCAGGGAAATAGATAGCAGTGCCAGCACAGTAAGTGGTTGGAACATGTGTAGGGTGTGGGAGGGGCTGAAACAATGACTGGTGAGAGGAAGGTTGACTAAGAAGATGTAATGTCACTGTCATAAAGAGTGGCTGTAAGGTAACACTATATGGTATGTGGCTGAGGAGATAGAGATTCAGAAGGGATGTGATGTGACAGTGGACAAAAGAAGGGGGGAACCAATGTAATCAGCCAGGAGATAATGAATTGGAATAGGAAGGTATAATAAAAATATGGGGAGGATGTATGATGGAAAGAGGAGAGGAAGGTAAGTGGTTTAGGGAGAAAAGATAACAGAGACACAGGCTGTAGATATAATATGCCAGTGTAGTGTCCTTGGATAAGGTGAAGGATAGCGCATCTTAGAATGAACTGTGTGGGTTAATTTGAAGTTTTTGTCTCACCAAGGGATAAATAGGAATGCAGTCATGTGTTCATTAGGTATTGTCCTAATTCAGACTTGAAAGATTTCATCCAATGTATTTGTTTAAGAACAAGGGGGATGAGGAAGCTGTAGGAGGAATAGACAGTCACTATAGGTTCGTAGGTTCATAGGTGTGTACTAGGCTAATGGCCCTGGAACCTTTACAAGCCTAGCCCATAGAAGTTCCCTGGCATTGTGCCAGTGCTTCTATCAAGTAGAGCCACTGGAGTGATCCCCGGGGGTGAACTCACCAGAAGATTTGTTTGATTTAGTTATTAGGAGTTTTTATTTTTCTGCTCTGCAAATAGACTTCTCTGGTGAGTAATGTTGAAGGATATGCGCTTAGATAGGGCATTTGTTATATACATACTGTATTTCTGACTTACTGCACTTCATATAAAAAAGTCCTTGGGCTCTGCATGTATTCCTTTCTCTCAAACTACAGCTACTAAAGAGAAGCTGGAAGTTGAACATCTAAGCTTAGCCAGCAGTATTAGTTTCACGGTTTTACCCAGAGTCACTTTGGATAGCTCCATTGAAGTCAGCCTGTGAAGCCAGTGTGACAGCCATCTTCATCTAATGACTGCCAACCACAGCGGAAGGCATAGCTAAATGTTGCATCACAGAATGCCATTTTCAGGATATCAGAAGGATAGAATAAGTCTCTCTGGTCTGCATCTTAAGTGCATTCAGCATTCTACCACTAATGAACCCCAACTTTTCCCTTAATCGTTCTCCAGCTAGTCCATTATCTTATAAATATCTCTTATAAATATCTCTGCCAAGTCCCTGTCCAGCACTAATGCTGACAGCTCATTCCTTGACTCCACATCTGTCTCTGTCTCTGTTTAGAACTGTTTCTGGTGATTCAGGGAGTAGTTAGTTCATACAATCTACTGTCTCTCCTCTCTCTCTCTCTCTCTCTTTCTCTCTCTCTGGCCCCAGTGTCCTTCCTGTTCAGGATGACCCATCCACAGCTCACTTACAAGAATTGCATGATTATATCTTGTTTCCCCATCTGTTTTGGTTTCTTGTAAGAAGAGCACCAGTTCCTATCATCTCTGATTATATCCTTTCCTCTCCATCCTATGCATCTTTCTAGTGGCTTGATTCACACTTTTTTCCATCAGCCTAATACTCTTTCCTTACATAACTCTCACAACTTTGCATAGTGCCTTAGGTTTGGCTTTAAATAAGGCCTCAGAGGATAGGAGCATTATGTTTTTCCTTGTGGAGTGTAGTCCCCAGAGGGTACACCACAACAATGCTCTCACACTACTCCTGGTGGCCCATCCCAGCTGTAATCAGAAGCCTAATGACTCTTCCTGCTTTGTTGCCATCATTTCCACTTCCTCCGCTAACCCACACCAGAATTGTGATGATTCAAATGGAGTGCTTAACATTTGTTTGCATTAAACTGCACTTGCTACTTTTCATCCCACTTGATCAACCTCTCCCAGTCCTGTCTTAAAGTCCCTTCTGTATTTTATTGCTGCACATATCTTCATGTAATTAGCAAAGGGTGATCCTGCTTTCTATTTTATTAGATGTGTGTAAGACAAGCGCAATGACGGGTTGTGAACCTAGGACTAAGCTTTACAGTAATCCACTAGACACATTGTTTCGTCCTGACATTGTCCCCGTCTTCACAACCTTTTCTGTACTAATTTCAGCTATGAAGTTAATTATTCCTACTCTCAGCCTCTCAAGTTTTCCAAAAATACTCCTAAGCACAACGGTGTCAAGACCCTTGGTAAAGTCAAGGTAGCTTCTCTTTGTTGATATTCTCCTTTCCGAAGATAGTTCAGTGCACCTTGTATAAGTGGTACTAGGGCAGAACATTCTGGAACCCAACATTTTAGAAAAAAGTTCACTTCATAAATTAATTGTTGCAATGACCATCTGAAGCCTATCATTAAGCTAACAGCACTGGTTATGGCAGTCTGCAGTATTTGTGGTGTTACCCAATCATTATTCTATAATTCAAAGTGTCAGAAGCACAGGAGAGACCTGGTTAAATCAGGATAAAGAATTACAACTTGACTATCCTAAAAGAAATTATTTATATAGTTTTGTTAACTGGGTAGATGGGTGATCCTTTGGATCATTTCCAAACACAGCCTGAATGATTACACAGAAACTAAGGAAATCTAAGAAACATTTACAATAAACTAATTACATTGGTTATGATCATCTTAGAGCAACAGAACAGAATCTTAGCGCTGATTTACAGAGATAAGCAATGTTTTCTTTATTGCATATTGCTTAGGTGAGGAACCATGTGCACTTATCACTGTTATGTAGTTCTTGATAAGGTGCTTAAAATGTGAAAAATTTACAGCAATTTTAATGTGTTGCTGCATTGTGCTCCGGCTTCAAATGTCATCGGTACATGATGCCTTGTTCCCTATGTTGATTCAGGTGGTTAGTATGCAGATGTTCAGCTGTGATGCAGATGTGGAGGTAAGGATGCATAATGCATGGCTGAACTAAAGTGAATGAAGTAATAATAGACAGTGTTAAGACTGTTTAGCTTGAAACAGTACAATATACATAGGACTTTTACATAAAGTTAACATCAAAAAATTAGGCTTTCTTAGGTAATATGATCATGTGATCATACTCATGCTATACAATAATTCATTTAGAAGGCTTTATTTCAGAGTGTTTGAAGAATGTTATTATGAATCATGATCACAACAGCCGGGTGTATATGACATGATCATCCTGGGGTACAAGCTCAGTTGTCAGCTTGATTTCCCACCACATGATGCGAAATTTCTTCTAGGACTGTTTCGGCCACCATTTTCAAACTCCTAGTGCCTAAGGACCTTATTCGCTGTTTTTCTACAAAAATGGTATGCTAGAACTATTTTTTGTGCTTTTCACTGATTATGTGGTAAAGAAACAACTAAAAAAGCTAAGCGGCATGCATAGCAATTATTTTCTAATTCTCCAAACCAATAGAATGTTTACAAAAATGAGTGGAATTACCTCTAAAGTTTGCTAGTCAGGAGTGATTTCCTAAGCATATTTATTGACTGCATGTGGTAATTTTAACATTATAAGCTTGGTGACATAGTTTGCTGTGATATACTATTAAGCTGGTTCAAGAATCATGAACAAAGTGTTTCCTAGCATTTAGCAAGTGGATTTAGCTGTACTGCCTTAATGCTGTAACTACTGATAGCATAAAACCACATAGGAAAAGCTGTGCAAAATTCACTGAACTTGCCTGTGCTGTAAACTACTCCTCTGACTGATAGTTGCAATTGAGTACAGAGAAATACAGAAGCTGTGGTACTACTGATATTAATGAATGCCCTGCCTGAATGTGTAATACTGTTTGCATGCTGTTATGTTACCTATGTTCCATATAGAATCCACTGACTCTATGTACCTTACCTGGTTTTTCAATCCCACCTGTCCATACCTCGAACGGCTCAATCTGTGCTGAAAAGAAACTATCATGCTGAAAATAAAAAGAAAAGCATTCCTGCACTGTCCCTCGCTAAGGAAAAAGACTGTAAAGTCTACATCTTAAGTGTAACTGTTGTGCTAATAAATTGCTTGGCTGAACTGGGTCTATGGCTAGCCTAGGGTCCATAGTAAAAGATAGCTTAACAGTCTTAGACTCTCTAGTCAGGCTGCTGTAATAAGTAATAAAATAAGCATTCTACAGTGCAAACAGCCTGCATAACATGTTCCCCCTGCTTACTTCATCTTACAATTGCTAAAGAAATAACAACCATCTGTACACAATTCAGGTTAAAAGCTTGCTTACTCCCAACGGTCAGTAAAATTGTCTCGCTAAATTACAAACTAAGTTTAATACAGTATTGAGTAAAACACAGCTCACTTTCAAAAGAATTGAGTAAAACTGGGTAAATTACAGGTCACTTTAAAATGAACTGAATAAAAACACTGTAAAGTTGTATTCTTTAAGCCTGCATACTCACAGACCCTAGAAATCCTTGTAGCTTGGTATAGCCCCGCTCCATGTCCCACCCTGCCCCCAAATTCCACCCACCCCCACTAGTGCTAAATTTAAGCCCAATAAACCACTCCCCCCTCCTACAACCTATCATAGATAACCCACACCTCCATACACCACCCCATACACCACCCCTTCCTGCCAACAACCCTCTTAATTCTCCACCCACATTCCTTACCAAGTACCACTACTCTCAAGATGAGACCAACTATGTTCCTCTCAGTTATATTGCCTGGGCTATATCTCCTCACCATCTATGAAAACCAACCCTATCTTGGCTTTCACCACCCCATATCTCATACCATCTCTGCTCCCACCTTGAGTGAATCAGACCAACCCCTAGCTCACTACAAACCTGTCATCTCCACTTTTAACAACCACCGACTAACTAGACCATGGTCCATCTCCCCCAAAACTAGCTATTATCATAAAATAATAAGTAAAGCGCTGAAACTAATAATCACTGTATAATTTACTCTGATGAGGAATAGGTTCATAGGTTCATAGGTAGGTACTAGGCTATTGGCCCTAGGGCCTATATAAGCCTAGCCAAAAAATGTACCCTGGCTTTCACCACCCAAGAAAATTATTTTCCTGTGCCCCTGTCGAGCAGAGCCACAGAAGTGATCCCTGGGGTGAATTTCCCATTTCCCATCCAATCATCAAGATTTTTCTTGAAGAGTGTTAATGAGGAGCTCTCTTTGACATAGATAGGTAGTCTGCTCCAGAGTATGGGAAGTCTCTGGGACAGGAATCTATCCCTCCAGCATGTTCTGTTTATTGTGGTGACAAGGTTTAGGTCCCTAGAGCGTGTAGCTCAGAGTGATTGGGATTTCTTTAAGTGGAGCATGTCCAACAGCTCTGGGTTTGATATAGCTTTGTATGTTAGGCAGCGATCGCCCCTGAGTAGGCGATATGCGATGGAGTAAAGCTGTAGTTTTTTGAGATGGTCTGCGTAGGGCATTTGTTTGAGGCCAGTAATCCTCTTTGTGAGGTATTTCTGTGGTCTTTCCAGTTGTTGTAGATGTCTTGTGAGGTACATACCAAAAGGGGCATTGTACTCTATAATGGGACTAATGAGTGATGAGTAGAGGGGAACAATGACCTCTTTTTTTCTGGATGAGAATCCTTTTGTGATGAGATGAGCCACGTAGAAGGATTTCCTGACCACTGTGGCGATGTGATTATCAAAGGAGAAACTACTGTCCACCTGTGTCCCAAGGTCTCTTATCAAATTTTCGGCATTAAGTAGACTACCAGCTATGTGGTAGTTCATGGGTACAGAGTGTTTACCAAATGGGATGACAATACACTTTTTGGCATTGAGCTTCAGGCCATGGCTTTGACACCAGGTATCTGTCTCAGTGAGGCCCTTTTGTAGTTTGTCCACATCGTTAGGAGTTTCGATTATGGCTCCTAGTTTGCAGTCATCTGCAAACTTTGTTAGCCAAAGACCTTCTGTGTTAGCCTGCACTTCAGAGAAGTAGATACCAAACAGGAGAGGACCCAGGACTGAACCCTGTGGTACTCCACTTGTCACTGGTCTGAAGTCAGATTTGGAATCCGCTACTTTCACAGTGTGGGTTCTGTCCATGAGCCAGTTGGCAACCCATCCTGTGACATAGAGATTTATACCTAGTTTAGTGAGCTTATCTATAATTCCAGAGTGGGGGATGGTGTCGAAATCCTTGGCGAGATCTAGATAAGCTGTGTGAACCATTTTACCCTCATCTATGGCTTTGGTGACTGCTTCAAAGAAGTCAATCAGGTTTAGGAGACATGATCTGCCTTTTACAATGGAGACATCCACCCTAACATTAGACCCACCCTTCCCACAAGCTCTCAGCCCACTACCACCATCAATATATGGTCAAATTCAAGGTCCCCTAACTCTCTCCTGACCTGTCACCTAAACATCCAGAGTATTAACAACAAGGTCCCTAATCTTCACACCCTTCTAGCCACCTACTCATCTGATGTGCTATGTCTTACAGAACCCTGGCTAAAACCAGGAATTAAAAATGATGAGGTTATCCCACCAGGGTACAGCATACTTAGACTAGACTGAAACACCAGGAAAGGTGGAGGAGTAGCAGTTCTGTTTAAAAACATAATAGATGTCACACTAGCCCCACAACAACCCCCTTGTTCAATAATGCCGAAGCCCTAGTTAGCAAACTACAGCTTAACAAAAGTAAAACTATATTCATTGCCTGCATTTATATCCCCCCAGGCAACAATGCAAATACCCTAGAAGACTTCATCCAATGGCTTTCCAATACTACCTCCAAGAAACTATTGTGTTAGGAGACATTAATATTGACTGGAACAATTGTTCCTCTGAATCTCCCACCACCACCCATATAAACCTTCAAGGCTATACCCAACTTCTGTCCTCACCCACTAGAATAAACAAATCCAACTACAAAGTCAATATTCCGGACTGGATTCTTATCAACAATCACCCAGAACTGTATAACACAGGTACCCTCCCAGATGATATAAGTGACCACCTACTCACTTACATCATTAAGCATAAAGTAGATAACCACCAAGTTCTATATAAATCTATCAGAAACAACAAGAACTTTAACTCCACTGACTTTCAGAATGAAATCAGAGCATGCAATTGGGTCATACTTAAAGAACTTCCACTAGATGATGCTGTAGACTATTTAAATTCTAATTCCTCTCCATTCTAGATTTCCACGCTCCATGCTGTAACCTATTTTAATTCTAAATTCCTCTTCATTCTAGATTCACACGCTCCTATCTGCACCCTCAGAGCCAAAACTAAGACCGCCCCCTGGCTCTCTAAAGTAACCAAAACCAAAATCATAGCAAGAAATAAAGCATGGGACAAATGGCACACCTCCAAAGACACACTTGACCATATTAAATTCCGACAGCTAAGGAATGATACCAAGAAAGCCACATTGTTAGAGAAAAAAAACTTCTATCAACACCTTCAGCAAAAACACCAGAACAAACCTCAAAAGTTTTGGGCAGGCAACCCTGGCCAAACCTCCACCCCCACTCCCTCAACTTCCAACCTTAAAACTCCAGAGGAAACTGCTAACATCATTAACAAGTTTTTACCAAAACCATCCACTCACTAGCTAGCTAACTAACCCCCACCAGCTCCTTTCAGAACTCCTCCACAACCACTACCCCACTCCCTTTCGCCTTCCAACCTATATCTACATCAACCATCCGATCTCTAATTAACAATCTAAAGCCTGCTACCCTGGCAGCTGATCTCCTCCCACCAGAATATTTACAAAAAGGGAAAGATGCCATTGCATACCCTGTCTCGATCATAATAAACCAAACCTTGACTGAAGCCACTATCCCCTCTCTCTGGAAGGTTTCCCATATCATTCCCCTTCATCAAGGAGGGAATTCTTTAGACCTCTCAAACTTCCGACCAATAGCCATACTATCACCACTGGCTAAAATTATGGAAAAGTGCATCCACAACCAATTAATGCACTATCCCACCCAAAATAAACTACTGGCTATCTCTCAGCATGGTTATAGGCCACACCACAGCACCACATCAGCCCTCCTATCCTTCTCTAACTCTATCAACATCAACCAAAACAATGACAAACTTACCTCAGCTCTCTTCCTAGATCTCTCTCTAAGGCCTTTGTTATGGTCAATCACCAACTGCTTCTCCGTACCCTGAAGGAACTGTCACTGAATAGTAGCTCTATTAAATGGTTCCAATCTTACCTGTCTGATAGACAACAAGCAGTTTTATGGCAGAATACCCTATCCCCACATCTACCCATTACTCTAGGAATCCCCCAAGGCTCCATACTAGGACCACTACTCTTCTCAGTCTTTATCAATGACCTACCCACCATCACTCTCAAGGCCACCTGCATCCAATACACGGATGACTGTACTTTAATATGTACCCCCTCCTTCTCAACTGAGCTTATGACCCTAACCCAGAATACTTTCAATGATGTAGAAAAATGGTTTGCAAACCATCAGCTTCTATTAAACCCGAACAAAACTAAACTACTCATCTTTTCCCCCACCTGCAAATCCTCCTCAGCATTCTTTACTATAAGTTCCAACAATGCCACTATTATATCCCCAGATACTCACACAAAACTCCTGGGTGTCACAGTTGATAATGTCCTAAAATATAATATCCATGTCAATCAAACTATCAAATCTGTCAACAAAAAACTGGGCTCCCTATACAGGATCAAACCCTTCCTCACTCCTTTTGCAAGAATCACTATTGCTCGGTCCCACCTACTATCTACCCTCCTCTATGCCTGTCCCCTCTTCACTAACCTGAACCAAGCCACCCTTACCAAACTTGCTAGTTGTTACAACCATATTGGTAGATTTGCTATAGGTGCTACCTCTAGGACCCACCATTGTATCAACCTAACTCAACTAGGATGGCTGGAGTGGCCCACTTTTCTCCGATACAACCAACTTATAATAACCCACAAAATACTATATCAACCTGAAAAAACACCAGCACTAAATAAGATCATCAAACCACACAGCAACCTGAGGTCACTACTCTCTGCTGACAAACTGCTGGTACAAACAACTAAGAGCATAAATGTGGCTGAGGACTCTCTATTCTCCAACCCAGTAGGCAAAACTTGGAATATGCTACCTGCTGAACTTACTCACCAATCCTCCATAAACCAGTTCAAAAAAAGCCTCAAACTACACTTCCAACAGCATTGGCAGTGTCCCTGCTTAAACCCTGACTAATCACCACCAGCTGTTCCAGCAACCTCTTCCTAAGCATTTCAATCATATACTCTAATAAGTGTATGAATTCTTGAAGGGACTTAGCCCATAACTGCATGTATTATTGTCTGAAATTGAAGCCGCATGATTTTGATGTTGTCTACTATGTTTTATCTATGTTTGTAACCCTACTGAAAACTGCAAATTATAATTATCTCTAAATGTTTCTATTGTTCCTAATGTATTTGTAATCTGCTTTCTGGAGCTCTTCTCCCCAGTCCTCCACTGAAAATTGACATATATCCAGTCGGACTTTCCCGGTAAACAAATGTAAAATAAAATAAATAAATAAAATTGTCCTTCTTTAGGAAAGTAATGACTAGATATGGACCATGCACATATTAGCTATTTGGAACTCTAAAGCAGGTGTCATCTATACTATACGATAAAATTACATGTAAGATCTATATAGAGTTTTAGGAACATGAAATTTTAAATATTTTCTATTATTGGGATGCAGTCAATACACAATATGCTGGTTTGTACAGAATGTGCTATAATTAGCTGAAGTGATGAAAAAGCAGGACTAAAGCATTTCATTGTGTCATCTTAAGCAAATACAGAGTAGGGCAGGGTGTGTCACAAACTTGGGTAGAGCTCTACATGGCAAGGTCATTCATGTAAAATAGAGCAATTAGATTTGGAAGGTTAACTGTGAGAGAATTAGTATAAATGGGGAAGGAAGAAGATCAGGTGATGACTCTTGTAGGGCACTGATTACCATTACATATAAAGAGAACAATCATTATGCAATGAATTATATGAATAACATTCATAAGGCTGAGAATCTAATGATGCTGCTTTTTTTGTCAGTACTTGTCTAGATCCTTAATCACTAGGTATTGATAAGCAGAAGATGGAATTCATAAAGGCATAAGAGATTGCATATAAATAATGCAACATGGCAGAAGCAGGAAGAAACTAGTGCAAGGGGAAAATATTTCTTATTCAGAAAATGTAGATCTGTAATAGTAATAGACAGAATGCATGATAATCTCACGTATTTCAAGTCTGTAAATCTGACAGTTTTGAGCACTCTGTGTTACCATTCTGTTGAAATTATATTAAGTCTATTATTGTAACCAAACACTGTAAGCATTGTACCATGCAATTTCCCAGGTCATTTTTAAAGTGGTCATTGGACCAGCCCACGTGCAGAGTATACAAATCAAATAAATTAAAATGATTGTGGTGTTCTAAAGTGGAATACTGCATTATAAATAATGACATCATTCTGTTGCAGACAGTTCTTGAATATCATAAACGCTTACAATGTCTAATGAGCTAAAAGCAGGAAAACATAGAAGGAAAAATAATAATTGCTTATACTAACAAGAAGTGTGAACAGAATTGGTGGAGTAGTGCAAATTCTGTAGTAACGCAAGTGATTCATTTGTTCATTAATTATGAATGAGCAACTTGTTATAAAATACTTTATTTGCCCTCCCCCATGAACATGTAAGATTCTTTAGTATCGTAAATGATCTTTCTATTAGCAAAAACCCCATTATCTGGGTGAGTAAAACTCCCATTCAATAAACTGGGACACACATAGCTCTAATGTAGGATATCCAAAAAATTCCTAGACTTAATAAACAAAAAAATCTCTTTTTCAGTTTTTAAATGAACCTACTAGAGGGCGCAGCATTCCTGATCCGATTCTTACAAATATGGCTGCCTTTTGCAATACTCAGTCGGTATCTTATTCTCCAGTCAAGTCTGAATTCAAACTTGTGACCTTCTCCCCTGAACTCCCAAAAGACCCTACTGCAACCCCCCCCCCAAATTTAAGGACTACAAATATACCAACTTCAACCTAGTCTATGACAGTGACTAGAGGCCCTTTGTGATGCGGGAAGTTCAATCTAGAAAATCTTGTGATTAGCAGTGAATGCTGTTGATTGGTAGTCCCTGTTGGTGTATGTAGGAAAGCATGCATGCATGCATTGGTAACAGGTCATAGTCAGCCCTTGTAGTGGTGTAAGTGCTCATGAAGTCACCAGAGTCAGGGTAAGGCTATAAAAATAAAAAAAGCTCTTATAGCCAGGATGCTTGTGAGAGCACAAAGCATACATTATGACTACCTGGCAATGTCGGATTGTCTAATCAAAGGGAGGTTTTATGGTTGACAGATATGTGGACAAAAATCCCCCCTAAATAAATGAACAAACAGATAAATTAAAATAAAATAAAAATGAACTGCTAAAAAGAAGAAAAAAGCAGATCCTAACGCCTGTCTTACCTTCATGTTGTTTTTCCAGTCATATGACTAATAAAAAGTGGTACAGATCATGCAACTATGGCAAGATATTTTGAGACTTGTTGATCGCAGTTCTTCACATCCTCATTTGTCAACCAGAAAGGGCTGTAATAATGGAAACTACCCAACTCACAAGACTTGTGTTTAAGCCCATTTGTGAGTTTTGCTAGCTTCAGATTCTCTTGATTGAGGGTGATGATTTGTGCTTCATTGAGAGAATCATATGCATATGTATATGTATGTATGTATGTATGTATGCATGTATCTGTTTATATATATATATATATATATATATATATATAGATAGATAGATATACGTGTGTGTGTGTGTGTGTGTGTGTGTGTGTGTGTGTGTGTGTAGTCATTGAGCAAATATCTCCCCCAAATATTCAGGTTAAAACATACAACATATGAGTAGCCATTGAGGAAATATTGTCCCCAAATACCCAGGTTCTTATAAAGCAAAAGCCCCAAAAGAAATCTCTTTAGAAATGTGGATGTTTGTTAATAGTCCTTCAATGCTTAACCTAGCAGGGAAAAAATGGAATGATTTTTGAGGTACCTTTTGCCCCAGTGCCTGTTAAGTATCAGTCTACGTTTCTGGACTATCATCTATTTCCTCCACATACACTGGCCATTTGCCTTCTACATCACCTCGTGGCAGAATCCAAGGTCTCTATGAGAGAGTCACCTCATTGCAGTGTACTTTCCATATTACTGGTTGAATTGCAGTGTACTTTCCATATTACTGGTTGAATGCAAAAGGATCTGGAAGGGGGCTTAACATACAGACAGCCAGGGAGGGTGGTTCATTTTTTGCTATATCCTAGACCCTGTTCCCCAGTAGCCGCATTTCTGCCTCTAAGCAGATGTACCTCCATGCATAGAGTTAGCTGAATGACAGATACTTCCTAGAGCTGGTGTAACAGTTGTTGGTAATTCTAACCTCCTATGACAGCCAAATTCCAGTAGGTAACAGTGCAGCAGCAGACCCCCTGCTGTCCTCCTCCAGTATGGTTGAGCTAATAATTGCCTTTTGTTCCCACCCTGCCTAGCTGAATTTACTAGCACCTGAGTAACTAAGTGAACTCAAACCAGCTGGGTCCCACTCAGAGTTTATCTCAATGCAATACAAAGCTGATTGAAAGCCATGTTTTTTTTTTTTTTTTTTATTGGTATATGGCTCATTTTAATTGAATTTATTTTTTTGAAAATGCTTTAAGCACTGATATTAGTGAGTCAAATTGCTTGGCTTTTTGAGTTTGTTTCTTATGCAAGCACAAATTTATATAATGTTCTTAGAATTGGATGACGTCAGCAGAATGAGATAAATCAATGATGGTGCTGAAAAGATGTAATAAAATAATTAGAATTTTAGCCTGTACCTCAGATATGTATGTGTTTAACAAGCCATGCTATATGGGCACAAGGGAATTTCCTCTTTTGAGAGATAAAGCTAAGGAGGTAAACTGGTTTAGACATCTTCTTGATAGTCTGTGAGAAAGCAAGGAAAATAGAAGCCTTTGGACAGGTAAAACCCAGATTATGAATCATGCCTAGGGACCGGAAGAGAAAAAGTTAAAGTTGGTAAATGGAGATGAGTCCTTTGTAAATAGTGATGTTTTTTTTTGGGGGGGGGGGTCAGGTCTCCCTGCTGAGAAGATATTAGTATTTACTGAGCAGTTAGACAGGATTAAAGTCAGTTGGATAGGGTGGATAATATATCAAACAAAAAAATATAATGAAGGACAGAAGTTCATAAAGAATCACAAGAAAAGGAACTGAGGTTATAGCAATGAGACCAGGAGAAGAGGAGTGAGCAGGTACAGTGGTATAAATGACAAGTGATTCAGGATATAACGTAACAAATATAGTGGACAAAAGAGACTCACAGAAGCTTCACCAAACAGAGAAGGGGCTGCACTGGTGGAGTAACAGAAAGATTGATACCTACCTTTAGATTTTGAAATTAGTTTCAACAGCACAGATGCAGGCCATCTCTGGCAAAGCATCGTGGTCTGTCGACCATGTTGTCCCAGGCAGACAGATACTGGTTCCCCTTAGAATGAGACCAGAAGCTTTGCCAATTGTTGAAGTCAATCATTTTGTCCTTATACTGCGGTATCATTCTGGGAAATGGCAGGATGCTACTCAGGGCTAGGGTCATACCTGCCTGGGCTACAAGATTGGAGAGCTCTTCCATGTCTCTTTTCATGTAGTCCAGGGAGGTACATCTCAGGTCATTCACACCAACATGGACAATGACAGAGTTGGAACTTATTGTGGAGTGACCTGAGTGCGTGGAATATATGGCGGACCCTGGCACGTGACAGGTAGCTGACAGTAACCTTCTCCTTGTTTAGCCAGGTAAGTGGGACATCAGTGTGCCTAACTATAGAGTCATCCATGACTAGTGTGTTGGGTACGTTGTTTTGCCTTATGGGCTGTGGTTTATTGGCACACTGAGTCAGTGGGCAATGTGTCATTTGGTTTGTGTTGGGGGGTGGAGGATGCTTGCATTTCTGCTATGGAGGTCTCTGTTGCTTGAGCAGATTATTATTGAGAGCCCCCGCAAATGTGTTTGTATTTCTTTGTGGATTTTGGTGGTGTAGATTTAGTGGGTCTATGTGATAAGTGTGGTGTGGCGCAAGTGTTTACCTTCTCCTCTTGACTGTTAAGTTCAGTCTTGGTTGGAGAGAGCTTTACCTCCAGTTTGGATAGATACGTGCATCTCTCACAGGTTATGATGTTGGGTGGTAATAGGATAGGGTTGTCTGTGTACATGAGGGAATTGCTACATTGCCCCAAGATGCCCAGATTCATCAGATAGAACACTGGGGGCTGACCCTTGGACATGCCTGAATAAAAAACTACTATCCTCTAGACACGTGAAGAAAGTGAGTATAAGAGCTGTTTTTTTCTAAGCAAGTGAGAAAAGTAAGTACAAAAACTATTTTCCTCTAGGTAAAGAGGAAGGCTGAGTGCTGTAGTAATTTGCTAACAACAAGTTCTGAACAAGTGCTGAGCATGAATAAGCAAATTCAAGTGCTAAAACTAAGAATCTGTACCTGTATCTTGTGGTAGATAGGCTACCTAGTGCTTACCACTCCCACTGATAAGCTAGAATGCTTTCCTCCAACATAGAAAGGCTTGGAGGGGGGGGGGGGGCTCAGAAGCTTACAAACAGTCCTGGATACAGCAAATCTGTATCTGGACTAGACTAGTTACAGGAAAGGTGGGAAACAAGTGCAAAAGTGGGCTTTTAAACCAGAAAGTTGAAAGAAATGGAAAAACTGCCCAAATGACCAATAAACTTCAATTTCTGGGCCAGAAGCCAATCTTGTGGTACATAGGCTACCTAGTGCTTACCACTCCCACTGATAATCCAGAAGGCTTCCCTCCAATGCATAAAGGCTTGGGGGCCTCAGTAGCTTACAAGCAAATCTGTATCTGGACAAGACTAGTTACAGGAAAGGTGGGAAACAAGCGCAAATGCGGGCTTTAAAACCAGAAGGTTGAAAGAGATGGAAAAACTGCCCAAATGACCAATGAACTACAATTTCTGGGCCAGAAACCACTCTTGTGGTAGATAGGCTACCTAGTGCTTACCACTTCCACTGATAAGCAAGAAGGCTTCCCTCCAACACAGAAAGTTTTGGGGGGCTCAGAAGCTTACAAGCAGTCATGGATACAGCAAATCTGTATCTGGACTAGACTAGTTAAAGGAAAGGTGGGAAACAAGTGCAAAAGTGGGCTTTTAAACCAGAAGGCTGAAAGAGATGGAAAAACTGCCCAAACGGCCAATAAACTACAATTTCTGGGCCAGAAACCACTCTTGTGGTAGATAGGCTACCTAGTGCTTACCAATCCCACTGATAAGCTAGAAGGCTTCCCTCCAACACAGAAAGGTTTGGGGGGCTCAGAAGCTTACAAACATGTCCTTCTGCCACAAAGATGCCTATACTTGTCATTGAATTTAGTCATAAAATTTGACAACTATAAAGGTGATAATAGACTAATTTCTCCATGATTCATTTGTGTTATTTAAGTCTAAGGGATCATAGGTTCATAGGTTCATAGGTTGGTACTGGGCTATCTGCCCAAAGGCATATATTAGCCCAGCCACATTGTGCGGTATTCACCACCCCTTTAGTAGTTCCCTAGACCCTTGTACTAGCAGCTAGTACCCTTGGCCCCTATCTAGTAGTGCTGTTGGTGTGATCCCTGGTGTGACCTTTCTGTTACCCATCCACTCATCAAGGTTCCTCTTGAAGAGTGATAGTGAGGGGTTCTGTCTTATGTAGATTGGGACCCTGTTCCATAGTAAAGGAAGTCTCTGCAAAGGGAATCTATCCCTCCAGCATGTTCTATTCATTGTTGTGTTGAGGTTTATAACCCTAGAGTGTGTAGCTCGAGTAGATTTGGTTTTGCTCAGAAGGAGCATGTTCAACAATTCTGGGTTGGACATGGCTCTGTACATTAGACAGAGATCGCCTCTGAGAAAGCGGTATTCAACAGAGAACAGTCTTAGCTTTTTCAGTCGTGCTACATAGGGCAACTGTTTGAGGCCAGTAATCCTTTTGGTTAGGTACCTTTGTACCTCATAATTCATTAGGTATAATTTAAGAGGTGCACTAGACAGGGGCTGCCACAAAAACTTGCATTTCTTCTTAAAAAACACAGTCTGTGTGTGTTATATTTCTTCTTTAAGGACATATGCAGATTGCATCGTTAATAGTGTCTGTGATAAGATGCACTTACATGTAAACTGAAACAGAGCACTTGATTTAAACAAGCATAAATTTGGTTGCTGTTGCTATTTTGGATGAAAATGGAGGACCTTGAATGTTCTTGAAATTATATGTGGGTGTGTGAGTGTACGTAATGCACCAGTTAAAGATGCCAGATTGGTTAACTGATTCAGGCTCAAACCCTATACCTTCAGTACAGGACCCCAGAGCCTGAATCCTCTACACCAACTGCCAAACTGTCATCAGCAAGTGCATTTCAAAGACTGTTGAGGTTGTGTGCATAGGTTCATAGGTAGGTACTAGGCTATTGGCCTTAGGGCCTATATAAGCCTAGCCAAACAATACTCTGGCTTTCGCTACCCAAGAAAGTTATTTTCTTGTGCCCCTGTCAAGCAGAGCCTCAGAAGTGATCCCTGGGGTGAATTTCTTATCTCCCATCCAGTTATCAAGATTTTTCTTGAAGAGTGCTAATGAGGAGCTTTGTTTGATATAGATAGGTAGTTTGTTCCAGAGCATGGGAAGTCTCTGGGACAGGAATCTATCCCTCCAGCATGTTCTGTTTATTGTGGTGACAAAGATTTAGGTCCCTAAAGCAAGTAGCTTGGAGGGATTGGGATTTCTTTAAGTGGAGCATGTCCAACAGCACTGGGTTTGACATAGCTTTGTATGTTAGGCAGAGATCACCTCTGAGTAGGCAATATGTGACAGAGTAAAGCTGGAGTTTTTTGAGATGGTCTGCGTAGGGCATCTGTTTGAGGCTGGTAATCCTCTTTGTGAGGAATTTCTGTGGCCTTTCCAGTTGTTGTAGATGTCTTGTGAGGTACATACAAAAGGGGCATTGTACTCTATAATGGGTCTAATGAGTGATGAGTAGAGGGGAACGATGACCTCTTTTTTCCTGGATGAGAAATCTTTTGTGATAACATGTGCCATGTAGAAGGATTTCCTGAATACTGTGGTGATGTGATTATCAAAGGAGAGACTACTGTCCACCTGTGTCCCAAGATCTCTTATCACACTTTCGGTGTTAAGTAGACTAATGCCTATGTGGTAGTTCATGGGTACAGAGTTTTTACTAAAAGGATGACAATGCACTTTTTGGCATTGAGCTTGAGGTCATGGCTTTGACACCAGGCATCTGTCTCAGTGAGGCCCTTTTGTAGGATGTCCACATCATTAGGAGTTTTGATTATGGCTCCTAGTTTGCAGTCATCTGTGTGTTAGCCTGTACTTCAGAGAAGTATATACCAAACAGGAGAGGACCCAGGATTGAACCCTGTGGTACTCCACTTGTCACTGGTCTGAAGTTGGATTTAGAGTCTACTACTTTCACAGTGTGGGTTCTGTCAGTAAGCCAGCTGGCAACCCATCTTGTGACATAGGGATTTATACCTAGTTTAGTGAGTTTATCTATAATTCCAGAGTGGGGGATGATGTCGAAAGCCTTGGCAAGATCTAGATAAGCTGTGTGAACCACCTTACCCTCATCTACGTCTTTGGTGACCACTTCAAAGATGTCTATCAGGTGTAGGAGACATGATCTGCCTTTTACAAACCCGAACTGGGTAGGGTCCAGAGTTTGGAGTTACCAATGACATTGTTTTTAAGTTCCATGATGATACGTTCCATAGCCTTGCAGACCAGGTTCGACAGATTAATGGGGCGGTAGTTCTCGGGGTCCATGGTGGCTCCCACTTTGTGGAGTGGGATAACCATTGCTGTGTGCCATTCAATGTGCACAAAGCCAGAGGTGAGGCTATGATTGAACATAGTACTTAGGTGGGGTGCCAGTTCGTTCTGTAGTTCATGTAGAACACAGCCTGGAATGTTGTCATGTCCCATGGATGCTGTGTTCTTGGCTTTGGAGAGTGTGTTTTTTTACATATGCAGCCTTGATTACAGGAACTTTGCATTTTTCCGGTATAGAGATGGGTCCTTTTAGGGGTGAGAGAGGGGTAAAGTTAGCACTGAACCTTATATGCCAGGAAGTTGGCAATATCAGTTTTTTTTGTATATTTAGTGCCATTGTGCTGTAACTCAGAACAGATCTGAGTGTTGCCATTGAGAATCTTGACATAGCTATAGAATGCTTTGTGGTTGTCTTTAGAATCAGTGGTGATTTTGTTTTCGTAACTAGCTTTGGAGGATTTTATGAGGGCTCTCAGCTTCTTACTGAGGCTGACCATGGAGTTCCTCCAGTCATAAGATTTTACTCTTTTTTGCAACAGTTTCTTTCTTCTGTTGTAGAGTTTGTTTATGGCAGGGGACCACCAGATTGGCTTCCTTTTTTTGGAGGATAGCATCTTGGTTCTGTTAGGGATTGCACAATCCATGCACTCGTGTAAGTGCTTTTAAAGTGCATTTGTATAGGATTCAGAAGTTATACCTCTATTGTCCATCAGCATGGGTGTCGTGAAGTTTGCCACTTCTGTCTTAAGAGGCGTGAAGTTGGCTTTGGAGAAATATTTTATGGTGGTTTCCCTAATGGGGGGTGGGGGTAGGACATGGATGTCTAGGGTGATTAGCTTGTGGTCGGATCTGACCAATGAGGAATTGACCTCTGGTGTGTAACACCGGTTGCCCATGTTGGTAATCACCAGGTCTAGGATATTGCTGCCCCTGGTGGGGGTGTGGATAAGTTGATCCAAGGTGTTGGAATTTATGAATTCCAGAAAATGTTGAGCACAAGAGTTGGTACATGAGTAGTTTACCCTTTTAATGGTGGGGTAGTTGAAATCGCCCATTATCAGAGTGTTAGGTTGTACCCTAACATTTTCCAGTGTATCAAGAAATGATGAGTGGGAATCCTGGGGCATGGTTGGGGATCTGTAGCAAGCTACAATTTGGATTGCGGTCTTGCCCAGAGTTAGTTGCACTTGGATAATCTCAGATGCATTATGCTGAGCAACTAGCCTGGAGGTGTGGATATCCTTAATGAATATAGACACGCCTCTGCCTTTAGTGTTTCAGTCCAGGTTAGGTGGCCAAAAGGTGTGGTATGAATTATATCCAAAAACCATAAGAAAATTCAGTATAAGAAACAACCACACACTGGAGCAGGAAGCTGGTGAAATGTAATGTCTTCTGGTACCTCAGCTACGCACGCCTTCAAAGGAATAAGTACACAACATTCAGCAGTACCTTTTATAACAACATTAATTAAACAATTAATCAATTAACTGTTTCTTAAAAATACATTTAAAGAACCATGGTAAAATACATTTCCATACATGAACATTATAAACTTAAATTCATTTCTAAATTCAGACCCCTAGGGGCAAGTGTACCAAAATTCAATATAAATCTATTCTCCAAATTTAACAACTTTTGGACATAATTACCACCCCTTCCACAACCAGGTTTGGCCAAAACACAGAAAAAAGGAGATTCAGTAAAACCCCCATGTACTTTATGAAAGTGGTCAGAAATAGGGTTATCCAACCTACAATTCCTAATGTCCCGTAAATGTTCAAGAATACGTGTTTTCACTTTGCATCTAGTTTGACCAATGTACCATCTTGGGGGTGTACAACCACAACCCACAATGTATACTACCCCACAAGATAAGCAATTAAGTCTATCTGTAGCCACATACCTAACACCATTCACCACAGTGCCTGACATATTCTTGACTTTTGGGCATGCTTTGCACTTCCCACAACTGAACACCCCCACATTATTCCCCTTAGAGTTGATGTTATATCTCAAACTGAGCAGTTCTTTCAAATTTAAAAACCTACCATATGAAAAGGTCACTGTGTTGGGGAACAAATTGCCTACTTCATCATTAAAAAAAACAATAGGCCATAAACTATCCACCACCCTTTTCAAGATTTCATAAAATGGGAAAAATTTGGTCACAAAAAAAAATTTATCATCATCATCATGATGACTCATCACAGATCTAAAAGTTCTTTGAACATGATCAAAATCACCTTGACCAATATTCTTTCTTAGCTTACTTTTAGCTCTCTCAATAGAGATCTCAGGATACCCTTGAGCAATAAGTCTTTCCTTAACATCACAAAATTCCTGTTCCAAGAGATAATTCTCAGAGGTATGTTCAAGAATCCACTTAAACTCACGAAAGGGAAGTGCCTCAAGTAAATGAGGTGGATGTGCACTACTAGCATACAACAAAATTATTTGTGGCCATCTTTTTTCTAAACGGTTTATACTGACCTTTATTATGAATATCTATGTATAACTTTATATCCAAAAATTGAACGATACTCTTGTTCACATCAAATGTGAATTCCAAACCAAAAATATTTTGATTTAGTAAATAAACAAATTTACCAAACTCAAGAATATCACCTCTGCATAGAAAAATCAGATTGTCTATATACCTACGATACAAGATGACTGATTTGCAGAAAAATTCTAGAGTATACAAAAATGTAGTTTTAAAATAAGACATAAACAGAATGGCATAAGTGGGGGCAAAATTCACCCCCATTGCTGTGCTTCTTTCTGTAAAGAAACTTTCTTATCAAAAAGGAAGTAATTATGAGTAAGAGCAAATTCAAGCAATAATATCAAGAAGGATGAACGCGGTCCTTCCCCCAAAATTTTACCAACTGCTTCTAAGCCCCAATGGGTCTTGATGCTAGTATAAAGAGCGTTTATGTAGCCCAGTAAATGTCTTCACCCCATTCCATGTTTTTCACTAATTTACATAGGTCATTTGTATTGCAAATGTGTGAAGTGACATTTACCAATTATTTCTTCAAAAGAGTAACAAAATCAGAACATGTTCCAAAAAAACAGCCACAACTGGAAACAATTGGTCAATCAGGAGCGTCTGACATATTTTTGTGAATCTTGGGAAGCGGGTAAAAAAAGTGGTCTTTTTGGGAAACCATATGCAAATTCTTCACATCTTTGTGAGATAAAAAACCCAGTCTATCACCCCTTTCAAGTAATTCCAATAGGGCTTCATTAAACTCAGAGACTGGATTACAAGATAACTCACTATAAATCAATTCATCAGATAACAGATCAAAAGCCATTTTATAATAATGTAGTTTTCCCATAATCACCCAATTCCCCCCTTTATTAGCCTGGGAGAACACATAATTATTAGTAGCACTTCTCATCTCTTTAATAGCTAACCATTCTAATTTGTCCAAGTTTAACTTTTTATGTTGTTTCATAAATTCACCATATTCAAATTCAACTTTTTTACACAATGCATTTTCAAAAATGACCAATGAAAAGGATTTTTAGGAGGGTTAAATTTGCTTTTACTAGGCAAAGTAGGTACACGTAGTTTACCATAACCAGTAAAAAAACGAGTTTCAACAGAATCAGCAAAATCCATATTATCAAATTCATTTTCAGGACTTCCACAGTCATATATAGATAACTCCAAGAGAGAATCATCAAGACTAACGTTTCCATCCAAAACCATGTTATTAGACAGCTTGGCTGTTAAAGAATGCTTTTAGATATAACTTTCGATAGAAACATTTAACATCTAACAAAATATCTGCAAGTGCAGGAAACTTAGTTGGGACAAACGTGCTACCTTTCGTTAAAACTTTTTGCATCATTGGTGTGACAGTAAAGTCACTAAGATTGACTACACGTAAATCAGTAACACTTACATTTTTAGTAGCAATAAGTCCCAAATTAAAGGAAACAGTAGTTTCATCAGAAACAGTCAATAGTTCAATATTTCCTATTACGTCCCTTTGCTCTACTCTTGCGTTTATTGTTTTCTCGAAAATTCCCTCTGTTTTGCTGCTCCGTTTTCAAAGGTACTTCTGATTCATTGACCAAAGCAACTCTTTCAAATGAAACATTCTTTTTGCTAGCAACCGTATCAGTTGAGGAGACTGAAGAATCACGTACACTGCAAGATCTCACTTCTGCATTTTCCCTTGGAATCTACCATTTTTCTGTTTTCTCTGCCAAGAATAAACCAAATTTCTTTTGAAGTCACTGACATCTCTGTTCAATTTCTTCTTTTTACGTTTAATGACTTCACCTTCTACTTTAACCAGTTCTCCCTTAATGTCTTTCATGGTAGAATTGAAAACCTTGCTGGAAAAGTCTTTAAACAAAGCTTCTTGTAACACTGATATTTGTAGTTGGATGGCACCAAGAGCTTTATGGTTACGTTTAACCAAAATTTTAAGCCAGCCCAATGTACATCGAAGCGAAACAGCTTTCCACTCCTCAAAAAATTCCATCTCATCCTCCCCAAACTGAAAAGCAGATAATTTATCAACACGAAGCCCTCTGGGCGTCACAGAAAGGCTAACATGTTTTTCAAGGAGACGAGTATCATAGAACAAAGAAATATCCTTGATCATGAGTCTCTTAAGCTCATCATACCTTTTATGAAATGTACAGTTCTCAGAACATGACCATGGATCAAAACTAGCCAACTTTTCTTCCCTCTCATGTAGTAAGTTGGCAAAAAGGAAATCATTACCATTTTTTTCCGGTACAAACAATTGCAGGAAACGCTGCAGCTACTTCAAGAGACATATTCAAAAACCATAAGAAAATTCAATATAAGAAACAACCACATAGCTGGAAGCTGCTGAAATTTAATGTCTTCTGGTACCTCGGCTACACAAGCCTTCGAAGGAATAAATTCACAACATTCAGCAGTACCTTTTATAACAACATTAATTAAACAATTAATCAATTAACTGTTTCTTAAAAATATATTTAAAGAACCATGGTAAAATACATTTTCATACATGAACATTATAGACTTAAATTCATTGCAGGACTTTAATGTTCATAGGTTCATATTAAGCTAACTGTCCTTGGAAGCCTTTTTAAGCCTAGCCAATTAGCCCTTGTGAGAATCAAACCCTGCACCTTGTATTTGTAAGGCAAACACATTAACCGTTAGGCCACCCTCCCACTCTATGTGAAGCAAATTGGAATACTTTACTTTTGCCATTTTTTTTGTAATCAGACAGGATGTTTAGACACAGTCAATAATGTGGCAGTATTTACTGGGTGTGGATATTGCTGGATTATAATGACAGCAGTTTGCATGGCCTTTTCTAATTCAAATGTTCTGAAATGCATACTTTTGTCATTATTGGTTCATATATTGTTTTGCTGCTTACTGGAAAAAAAAGGTCAACATTACACATTTAAAACATGCACTAACAAATGCTGATGTATTAAACAAGAAATGTAATTTAAAACAATCAGGTAAATCAAAGAACAAATGCATTTATGCATAGTCTTAAAGATATGGGTGGGGGTCCATGCTTTGAAAACAGCCCCCAAGGTACTGAATACTCACTCGCCTGATGCATTTTCAGTGAATGTGAGTTACAAGGGAAGGCAAGTTTACTGTTGCTTATACAAGTCTGTTTTCAATGTGTGATGGTTTTGTTTTGTTTGGTAAATGGCCACCAGTGTTTGTGCTATAAAATTTGAAATAAAAGTTTAAAATGAAACCCAAATCTCTAAAATCATTGTAAAAGTAAAGAAGAAAATAGCATGCACACTGAAAGGTTTGAACAGTTTTTATGATAACTGGAGAGAAAGAGAAACACATAATGGGACACTAATCTGGCTGGATGGGAGGCCTAGTCCATTGCTCTGCCTAGGGCCCCATTTGACCATGATCTGGCTCTGCTGTCTACCATTACTGACTGACAGTAAGGCTGCATGACTTATGAAGGTAGGGACAAAACTAAAATTATACACCTTGGACATTCTGTTAACTTAGAAACAGGTAAAGAATATGTCAGTGTGTGCGTGCGTGTCTGTGTGTGTGTACGCACACGCATATGTATGGGATAGTGAATGGGAGGTGCTCATGGCAGCATGATGCATGGGCCATCTGAGGTATTTAGTGTAGGAAAGTGCAGATTTGCACTTGAGATAATTATGGGAAATTCAGAGACATGTATATTAAGCCAATAATGAGATCTTCCCAGCAGCTAACATGTCTCTAAATCACATTTTACACGACTGCATAAACAGTCCCTTTTGGCTATAGTACTGACTGGCCACAATGGGATTCTTTCTAAATCCCAGATCATATGTATTTATTTCAAAAACATCATGCTATACATCTTAAACAACACAATAATTCATTAGTTGAACATATACTCATATGCTTTTTATAACAATATACAATGTCCCATATTATTTTACATATAATCCTAAGTATACTAAAATAATTACTAATCCATTAAAATAAATTATGCCTGCCATGCATAAGCAAATATAATTCACCATTTCTTTTTATTTGCAGAATAAAATCAAGACATTCCAGCCTGTATTAGGATATGCAAGCTAAACATTTTATCCATTTCAGCTAAGCTTCTAGTGAATTCCACAGCAGTCCTCCGGTGACATTTCAAGATTTGTTGATAGCATTACATTTCTACCCTGCTTCTCTTGATGTTTATTAAAATCTGTGCTGAATGCTGTAGGTGAGAGTGCTGTGTGCTTCATTACAGGCTGTGGTCTCAGAGAGATTTCTGAAATAAGTGTTATGGTTTGACTGAAAATGAAGCATTTCGTACTGTTTTTTTAATTGCTCTTTTACAGGCTGAAGTCTTATGTCTATTATTTTTCATGAGTTTCAGGAGATATCTGTCATCATTATTACCTTACAGTCTCATTCAGCTTACAATACTCTGACTGATATCTTACTAGGGCCTTCATCCTGCCCTGTCAACTACAATGTCAGGTTACTGTTAAAATTATGAATACTTTGTTGTCCTATCTGTCTTATGTAGTGTGAGACACAGTGTACCCTTTCCAACTAACACTACTAGTAAGATATCTAGAGAGTAAAACACAGAAAGTTGTTTTCAATTATGGAATGATGTGGTGGTGTTTATTGCATTAAGTAAAAATTTTTTAAGATTTAAGAAACATTCTGAACCAGTTCCCAATACTTTTCATGGGAACTACATGAAAAACTCACTATCCTAGACCACTCTGAAAACTGACTAACCTGCGGAGAAACCTTTCTGCAAGTATCACTCAGCTCTAGTTATAGCCACGTTTTCCATGACTCCAAACCATCTAAATATGCTTGCAATATTTGCATTTTTGTCATCATATTTATAACAGATGTTGTTATTTGCTGAAGTGTAATTTCTGACAATCTATGGTAAACCAAGCAAGTTAGGATATTTTTTTTTCAAAACTTAGTTTTGTTCATAGGTTCATAAGTGATTACTTGGACAACAACCCCAGAGGCCTTTTTTAAGCATAAACATGCTTATTCAAATATATTTGACATGATTTAATACCCCGGGGTAATTTTAGGAGTTAGATATAGGTATGGACAATGAGTGGTCAGGTTGTCTCTGTGTATAAGAGGCATAGGAGCCAGACTGGGGTAAATCTCTGACTCTCCATCCACTGGTCCAAGTCACACTTGAATTTGGTTAGGGAAGAACTCTGCTTCACATGGATGTGAAGACTGTTCCGGGGCATTTGTAGTCACTGAGATACATGCCCATATCTCCATGTCCTATTTATGCTGCAGATGAAGTGTAAGTCCTATATCTGGTATGTCTGACACTATTTGTTTTGCAGATGTGCAAAAGCCCAGGCATAGATGGAAACAGTCTGTAAGAGACCAAGTACAGGGATAGGGCTTTGAGGCAGTCTGAGTATGACATGTTGTTTATACCCTGTATTCTTTTTGTGAGGAACCTCTGTGGAGCCTCCAGTTCTTCCAAATGCCTAGTTACATACTGAAGGGTGTGTTGTACTCAATGATTGGTCTGAGTACAGCACAGCTATGATGTCTTTGGACCTAGATGCCATACCTTTGCATATACTTTGTGTAACACAGAATGATTTTCTCACTACCGTAGACACATGATAGTCAAAACTAGGTTACTGACTGCATGCATACACAAATCCCTAACCACTGGGTCTACTTTTAGGGGTGTAATATTAGTATGGTAAATTCCAGGGGTGGCTGTCTTTCCAAAGGATACTATTCCACATTTCTTTGCATTGCATTTTAGACTATGGATCTGGCACCAGTTATTTGTCTATGCTAGGCTTTTTGAAAGGTATTTGAGTTGTTGGATGATTCACTGACTTTACCTTATTTGCAATTGTCCAGATAGTGGCTCTTTACATTGGCCATGACTTCAGATAAGTAAATGAAGGTGAGATCCACGTACCAAACCCTGAGTAACTCTGCTAGTGACTGGCCTGTTTATGGATGTACCTTCCCCGATCCTAACTTCTTGGGTTCTACCTGTGATCCAGCTAACTATTCATTGAATGGTGTATGATTTTGGTTAAAAATCACTGTGGTCTTTCCAACTGATCGATATGTTTGATTTTGTACATACTAAATCCATCCATGCATCCATCCATCCATCCTTCCACAGCCCTATCCTATTTTGTAAGCTTGGACAGAAGTATCACATCAACAGTGACCTTGATCTAAAGCAAATGTTCACACTGCCTGGTAGTGGGAAATTGTATGTGATGATAGATCTAATAGGAAGAGTGCAGTGGTAAGATGATTTCTTTGGATCTCGATAGTGTTGGTTATTTTCTTAAACTATACACATTATATTTTTATACATCTTGGAATCAAGGTCATTTTCAGTTGAGCAATATGTTGGATTTTCTACATAACAGATAGGGCATTGTACTGGATGGTTGCTCTCATAAAAGTCTGATAAGGGAAGACTACAATAGTAAGACAACTTCTTTGGATCTTGATGCTGTTGGTTATTTTAATAAACTAAATATGTTATCTTGTATGCATCATGGAACATTTATTGCACTGTTGTACTTCTTAGAACTAGAAAAAATAGCATTTTTTAAGATATTAACTTATCTAAAGCAATGTAGCTTTTCAACAAGTGCTTTCTGAACCAGAGGCACTTATCTCTGGTGGTTCCTGTTGGTATCATTCATCTTACATTACTTTTTAGGCAGTTACTGACCATGCAGTGCAGCAGACCATTGAGAAGCCTAGTCCAATTTCCTCACAGAACTATCTTGTTAAGTACCTTGTTTATAGTCATGCAGTAGGAAAATAAAGACTGTAGCAGACTAACAAATCACAAACATAATCCTCTGTGCTAACTGCCAGACAGACTAATGTATAAATTTATTAGTATAGTGCCATGAGAGCTTTCATTACAAATGGAAGTGCTAGGATATTTGATCATCTAGATAAAAGTGACAATTAAAAGCTGTCACTGTACATTAATTATTAATTTTTTGAGAGAATGCTAATGTAACGTAAGTAGCTACAAGCTGCTTGCTTCCATTTATTTATTGAAAGATTTAAATTATATATATATATATATATATATATATATATATATATATATATATACATATGGGTCTACTTCAGTAGACCAAAATACCACTTAACCAAATTACAAATAACTGAGACGACAAAACTGAAACCACATTTTAATGAACGTGCACATCCCCAAAACAGATTCCTGAAGAACCACTTGGCCAACATAAAAAGAAAAGCACATCAAAACATGTTAAACCCATCCAAGTGAGGGGCTTCATCCCCCACTCCCCCAATGTGGGCTGCTGTGCCCCCACACCCCTCCTAATTAAATATACTAACTCCGAGATCACACTATAGTAGGGAAAAGGGCAAATTTCCTATGATGACTAAGTGGTTGTTTTCCTGGGAATCAGTTTTGGTGATGTGCACGTTCATTAAAATGCAGTTTCAGATTTGTTGTCTTAGTGATTTGTATATCTTCTGTGCAGTATTTAATTCAGTATGTCTTCTTACTGTAGAGGAAAGTGGGTAAAATAAGCCCATCTTAACATGACCTTATATTAGTATATATATATAGTATATATAACACTGGAAAAGGTCTGCTCTGAATCATTTCTTAAGAAATGGTAAATGTATTTCATTTTCATTAAAATCCATTGCACAGACTTGCTGTTTGACTTCAGTGAATAAATTAATGTAAAACACTGCAGTATTCTGATGTTGTGATGCATTATAGTAAATAACAGCTGAATTAATATATGTCACACAAATCATAATATGAAGCAGTGAAAATCAAATATGAAACCTATTAGCCTACTTTTTGTAGTGGAACAGAGAACTGCCTCTGAATATATAAAACTGTCATCCAGTAATTAAGAACTTGTTTCTATGAAAAAATAACTGTCATGTTATATGAACCTTAATTTGCTCTGTTTAATTTCTTTCTTGATGCTGTAATCTGATGCACAGTTTTCATTTCAAAGTCTCCTTCTTTCATATTTGATAATCCACATGGACTAATGAATGTCTGTTGCTTAATTATGTTGATCTGAAGATGCATGTGTACTATTGTGACAGCTGTATCCTGGCTACTGTAGGGCAGTCCAACATTTATGCAGGCATTAGTTAACTTGTGACTTTCTGTTCACGTATTGAACTTTTCTGAATAACTGTGTCAAAAGTGAAAACATAGATCTATACAGTTTTTTAAGTTATATGTAAGAAAATTAAATATATTTTCTTGTTTTCATAGCTTTGAGAATAATAAAACACTATTTTTTTAATATTTTCATCTTAGATTTTCAATAAAGTACAAATAATTTTACTTTATTTAGGAATATAATATCTATTAAAATGTGAAACCTAGTAAGAATTAAAAAAAAATGATGGCATCCATATTTAAAGTAATCCATATTTTGAACCAAAACAGAAGTAAATTATTGGGAGATCCAAGCAGGCAATGTACATTGTTTCACTACTGCAGCACACTGGGTATCTGCCAAGCATGGTACAGAACACTAAGGTATTAAGGCTGAAGGCAAACACAGGTAAAAGTTGGGATATGTCTGAGTGTACAGAAGTTAAGACATGAAAATGGAATTTGCCAGCAGATAAGGACCGACAGGGTCATCTAACTTGCCCATTATTCCTCCTAACTAATTAGTTGCAGTGTAGAGTAACCATATTCCTATTTCTTCCTATATCTCAATGGGTTTGCCTAATGCCTGTTCTATGCAGTCTTAAATCTCACACCATATTTGATTCCCCAACTTCATTAAGAAGTAAATCTAAATTCCTCACTTCCACCAATAGCCTTGAATTAATGACTTCAGTTATAGAATTCATAAAAATCGTTGCTGCTGTAAAGTATAACCTCAAATCTATAAAGGACAGTTCCATAATCTTCAAAGAAACTACCAAACAACTTATAGGTCAGTCATTTTTCATGATTTACCTTTCACCTTATAATTATAACCTACTTTAAACTCTTGCAGTAGCTTCTCTTCAGGCTGTTTTTTTTTCTGTTTGTCTGCTGTGTTTTGAAAGGATAATGAGATTCCAAAAGAATCTGCCGTTGTGAAATATGATGGTAATTTCTGCATCTTTAAATCAGCGCTCTCTATATGATACCAGCATACACAGAATTCTTTGGATATGTCAGGTTTCACATTTTAAGCTACAGTTTGGAACTTTAGTTTCTTATGTGCAACTTTCCTTTAATATGAATAAAGTTAGATTAGTTAAAGTTTGCAATGCACAATTTAACACAAGGCATTAGCAAAATCAGGTATGTTGAATGCTACAACAGTAAAGACATTTACATAGACAGCAGGCTTAATTTTGAAAGGTTGTATAACTAAATTATGAAAAGTGTATCATAGAAAAGTTGGATCTGAGGGGAAGTTGAACTTTTAAAACTATTGTTTAATTCAGTACTAAGGTTATGTAGTATTACCTGTTGTATAAGCTTCCAGTGTTGAAGGATTTGATTCCTCCATTTGCCAACTGTGACCAATATTACTTAGTATATATTATAAATGTATAATATATATACACTTTTATGCCTTTTGTCCTCATGCTTGCTGAATTTCAGTCTTCCTCAATCAGACTTGAGCTCATCTTTCACAGCCACCTGGAGGCCTATTATTCAGCCAACTATGAGAGTTGTTTGTGTCCTGTCTGGTATCCTGGTAATGATGACACTTTTGTTTATGACCTAACCACTCCTTCAGTTGGGTCCTTCAGTTGGGGGTGAGTGTGATCTACATTACTATGGGAGCCACAATGCTTTCTCTACGTGAGTACATACTCCTTTGCACTTACTTGATGGAGACTACTGGCAATCAGAGGTTTTATGTGCCACATGGGTCCATCTCCTTTCTCCAAAAGGCTGCCTCAACTCATGGCTGACTCTGCCATTTATGAACCCTGGGATAGACATGCCCATTCTCTCTACTTGCTCTTTCAAGTCCTTAATCAGTTAATTGAAATCAAGTTACCTTGGGCTGTAGGCCGGGCTTTTATCTGTCTTCCCTGTCATGCCTACATAACAGCATTTATTACATTGTCAGACAACTACAAGAATGTACCAGTGACACATGTCCAACAAAGATAAGGTCTAATCTGACATGTGCAGTATGCACAAAGGAATGATGCAGACATTTGAATGTTAGTGTGCATGGCAGGCCATTTTCATATACACCTACTGGAGTAGATCTACAACAATATGGACGAGATATATATTGGCAACAGGCACAGTTTGTTGTAATAACTGCAAAATGCTATACTGAGCAGACATACATATCTATTGTACGCTATTGCAAATAATAAACTAAATATATTAGTGCAGGCGGAAAAAGCTATGCAGAAAAATATAAAAGAAACATACAAAATAAGCAAGTCATTGATTTCCGAAATAAGTATTATACAGAATTGAGAAACAAGGAAAATGAATAAAAATACCACAAAAAAAGAAGAAACCAACATATTTTGGAGAAATATTTATGAAGATCCTGTGGAACATAACAAATATGTTGAATGGCGAGGGGAAGTAAAAGAAACAATAAGAAGTTCAAATGCATAGGATAGGAAATGGGATGAAGTAATGGCCAGGGAAAATGAAACAAAATTACAAAAAGCTCCTAATTGAAAAACCCCAGGCCCGGATGCAGTACCTAACTTCTGGCTGAAAATATTAACATCTTTACAAATAGATTTAACCCTGAGTAATAACTATGTGTAAATCCCAAACAGATACTAGCTTGGCTAACAAAGGATAAATGATACTCCACCACTCCACCTTATGGGCGAATGTACAAGCTATCCTAAAAAGTATAGACCAATAACTTGCCTTCTGACGATGTGTAAACTATATACTGGAATTGATGTTGATAGTGCTTATAGTCATTTAGAAGAAAAGTAATTTGTGGGAATAGGGCAAAAGGGCAATAAAAGAAAGTCATATGGAACAAAATCTAATTTGTTGTTAAATAAAGCCATAATAAAGAATTGTAAAAAAGGAGGAAGAATCTAAGTATGGCATGGATAGACCACAAAAAAGCATTTGACAGCATCCCATGTTCATGAACAAAGGAGTCCTAACAGATATATAAGATACACCCTACAATGATCGATTACAGTACAGTGACCATGAAACAGTGGCAAACCACTCTGCTCTGCAGCTAAACCATGATAAAGGACAAATTATTATCCCAGGGACAAAAATTCAAAGGGGGAAATTCCAGGGTGATCCTTTGTCACCACTGATCTTTCATCTTGCCATTAACCATTAAGCTGTCTACTTAACAGATTAGGTCATGGTTACAATTTGGCTCCCAGAAAACAACAAAATGTAAATGCTTCTCATATTTATTTTTGTGGATGATTGTATAGTTCATCAAATGAGGAACTGAAAGCACAACTGCAACTGATCAAAACTTGGATACCCAGGCAGTTTCCATAGTAGTAAGAAAAATGAGTCTCAAAAATAAAGAATTTACAGTCATATTTAGATATGTAACTGATATAGGTAACAATGTATGAACTGCAGAAGGAATCAATTATGGGTACATTGTGGAAGCACTTTTAACTAACATCAAAGATTGAAATAATATTAGTTTCATGAACTTTAATTATACTTTGATTTAGTAATGGAGTCCATTCCTGTCATGGTATTAAAAACCCAGAAGACTTTGAGAGATTAAACTGAAGCAGGCATACATATCTTACATATGCTATTCTGCTTAAGGATTGCATCAAAAATTCCCCTCTCTTGATTTCCCATCCTGTTTCATCATCATCCTTTTCCATTTTGAATTATAGCTTTCTGTTACTTATATGTGCCTTAACTGTGTAGCTCTGAAATATCCCTTCAATTCAGGTAGTCCTAAGCAACGTTCCTCAATTGGAAGGATCAGCTTGTCCCACATGACCCTTGCCCTATTCCCCTCCAAGATAAGTTCCTTAAAGTGCTTATTATTGTCCACAATTCGTCTTCCAGATGATAAAAATATGCCTGAAGTTTATATAAAACTAAAAGATCTAAAAACATTTTCATTGCTTGAATGTTGCTATCCGTATCCATAAACAAGAGCTTCTAGTTTCTCATTTTTTTTTATCTTTTGTTTAGTCTCCTCCCACATATCCTTAGCTGCTATAACAGAATCTTTTAATTCATGCTCCTAAACAGTTCATTTTATTGTGTTCCCATAAATATGTTTATTGCTGAAACAGTTCATGTAGATGCATAATTTACCTTTCATTAATTTATATCCTGAAAAGGGGGTGGCCGCAGTGGTGCAGCGGTTAGCATTGCTACCAAACAGCAAGTGGTTCTCTGGTTCAATCCTCAGCTGGGGTGCCTTCTGTGCGAAGTCTGCATGTCCTCCCTGTGGTCGCATGGGTTTCCTCCGGGTGCTCCAGTTGCCTCCCACATTCCAAAGACATGCTGTAGGTGGATTGGGCACTCTAAATTGGCCCTAGGCATGAGTGCGTGTGTGTGCCTCCTGTGGAAGGTTGGGTGCTGGGCTGGCAACTCCACTGCCAATCATGAGGGGCAGGTGATCCGCTGTGGCGACCCCTAACCAGGAAAAGCTGAAAGAAGAAAAAGAAGAAGAATTTATATCCTGAAAAGACTTGGAACTGACTCAAAATGTCCAACACTGAAATGTGCTCTTCTGGTTTTATCAGGTACAAAATAATATCATCATCTGCAAATAAAGCCAACTTTCCTTGATTACCATACCAATTATATTCTTGAATTTCTGTGTCTGTTATTTTCTTTTCCAATGGCTCTAAATATACGATTCTTTCCTTTTTTCCTATACCTGTGAGGAAATTCACATTCCAAAAGAATATGGGTAGTGTGGCCATTATGATAAGAAGTTATTTTTACAAACCTATTATTTAAGACAGCTTTTTCAAATGTCTATTTCAAGCTTTTGTGTTACATGCACATACTAATGTTTGGCAGGTTAATCTTTTCCATAGTTATTTCTTGTCATCTCTATTTGAAGCGTTGTCACATTTTAGAGATTTTTTTAATGAAAACCCTCAAAACAAAAAAAAACACCCCAAAACATAACCTATTAATATAAAACAAGCATGCAAAACAATGTAGGTCTTCAACTAATAAAGTTTAATTATCCTAATTGAAGCAATTGTTCCAAATTGACAGCTACACCTTCAGATACTACCTAACCTAAAATTAAGGTTATTTATGCTAAGGTGCATGTTACAGAGTGTGTTCCTACTTTTAATGCCGTCTGTTTGTGTCTTATCTTCAATCCCCTCACAGATGTGAAAAATATTACCTTTTAGCCTTAAGAAAAAGTGCACTTGTTGTCTTTAAATAAAACTAAATTATACACTGTTCTAGTAAATACATTGAAATATTTAGGTACCAGGAAAGCTGCTAACTCACTTCCAGTAATTTAAAACTTATTTTTTACGAAGCTGTTTGTTCTTGTACATTTTAATTTTATGATCCCCTCAGCAAACAGTACCAGGAACTTTCAAGACTTATTGCCTGTACCTGTAGTCACCTTATTTCCATAGAAACACAAGAAAAGAATGTATAGCTGCCCTCAGCTGCAGACTTGTCAACTCACACTGAACATCTATTTGTGAAGAAAAACGTTTCATTGCATTCACAATGTTATCTTATTTTTGAATACCTCAGGCTTTCACGCGCATGACTATGCACGTGCACACACACACACACACACACACACACACACACACACACACATGGGCGCAAACATAAAATTATTATTAGACTAAGCCAAGGACATTAATTCAAGCATTCAGCTATGCAAAAGTAGGAGAATAAATCTCAGCTCTGCATATATTATAATCAGTGCACTTTTACACTCTCCACCCCAACAGCCCAAGATTACAGCATATTAACTTCAACATACTTTTGTCCAGCCTTTCTTCTCTTTTTACATTGTAGTGCCTACATTTCTTAAAACTAAAAAAAGAAAAGTGCTTGCTTACTTTAGCATATTTATCAGATACAACCATTACTGAAAATGTTTTGTTATATTGCATGCAATTTATAGCATGAAATATTTTATACAACTATAGTTAAGAAAAAATGTTTTACTTTCAGTTACATTTTTCATATCAGTGCCCTTCCAAACATTAATAAGATGAAGTAGAGTATATGTTTTTCAGTCTCCACACAAGATCAATAAAAGTTCATTTTTCCAGACAGTTTTTCTTATAGTAAATCTATGTTTCATATGGGTGCATATTACCAGATCGAAAGACTGTAATCGGGATTACGAAAAGAGTGACATGTATTGCGTGAAATACAGAAATGCCAAACATCCAGAAATGCGAAAATTTAAATGTCGAAGTGTAATGGTTGGCCTGTCTGCGGTATAGCTCCGTAAGGTAAGTGTGCGATAGATAGGACTTTATGGTTAGGATGTGGTTTAAGGTGAGTGAATAGATAGGAAATATATGTAAGATTTAGTGTAGTGTTAGAAGTAGGGTTTTATTTAACTGTATGTATGTGTATTATTTTTTTTTTTTGGGTGTATGTCTGTCGGGGAAGTGTGCGGTATTTACAGACCTTAGGGTTAGAGAGGGGTTATAGATAGTTCATAGATAGTTGTGTATGAGGGGTTTAGTGCAGTGTTGGAAGTAGGGTTTTGTTAAATGTATGTGTATTACTTATTTTTTTGGGTGTATGTCTGTAGGGGATGTGTGCGGTAGTTACAGACCTTAGTGTGAGGGAGGGGTTAAGGATAGTGCATAGTTAGTTGTGTATGTGGGGTTTAGTGTAGGGTTAGAAGTAGGGTTTTGGTGCTTTACTTTAGGTTAGAAGTAGGGTTTAGTTAGTGTATGTATGTGGTTTATTTATTTTGATTGGGTAGGTAGTATGTAGTGGATGGTGGGGTTGGCCGACTAGGACAGTTCGTTATTTTATTTTTTGCTGTTTAGTGCATTCAGGATTTTCATGGTTCGCATCATAGGTGTCGACATTTAGGTATTCGCATAAAGGGTTTTTCAATTTGGTGATATAGACTCATTTCATAAATACGATTGATGTTTTATAGTCTCACAATAATTCACTAATTTCAGTGTTGCTTGTCTTCTTCTGTTCATCTCCATCTCACATCCTCAGTTCAAGTCCAAGATACCTGTGATACATCTAGAAAGCTCCTGTGTTTTTCCTGTCCCTCGAGCATTTTTATTTGGAACATAGGAAAATGTTTCACTGACAGAGTCTCTCTATGAGGTTTTATTATCAGAAGAATGGGGAGTAGAATCCCCTTCTGTTTGATGGCTTAGTTTTTGTTGGAAAAATGTTTATATTTCCTCCTTAGCATGTTCTGCATTAAAAATGATCTTCTCCAGGAGAAAATATTCTGAAGACAGTTGCAACAGCAGCTCTCAAACCTGCCTCGATATTCTCTGATTGCTGGGATAAATTTGCTTCCCTGTTGTCTGGAGTACCGTGAATAATCATTTTCCACAAACACTCTGCTGTCTCTGATTTTTAATACTTTGCCTTTCTGACACAGTTTTGTCAGGATCCTCTCTTTCTGGTGGTATAACACCTTTGCTAATACAGGTTTTGGGTTCTTTTTAATGGCATAGTTTGGAGTATACACACAATGTGCCCTTTAAATTAACAAATTCTGCTGTGAAATACCAGTCCACTTGCTTATTTGTGCTTTCATAAAATGAATAGAGTTTTGCTCCTTCCAGTTTCTCTGATACAGCAGAAAATCTCAGTTATTTTTTGAGTGCTTTCTCCTCTAATTCTGCCATTTTTTGAAACAGCTCTTCATGAACAGTTTCATACTCAGCAAGCCTTTTCTTCATTTCAGCCTCTGAGTTTTGCAGTTTTAGCAGTTCATCTGAATGGCTGTTTAAAGCTTCTTCATTTTTTTCCAACCTTTTCTTATTTAATTTCACATACTCCTTCAGTGTTTCATTTACTTTAATTAGGTCTGATCCTATTTGATTTATTTTTACTCTAAATTACTGGAAGCCATCTCTTGTATCAAAGCTGGAGCTTGAACTGTTTTTTGATGACCAGCTGCAAGATTTTTCCCAGATAGTGTTTTCCCTTCAACCTTTCTAGTTAATTTTCTTTTCAAAGTTCCTTCATTGCTGGCATCCAGACTAATAGTCATTAACTGAATTTTAATATAACTGGAAGAATTAATAGCTTTTCATTATTAGTTCCTTTTTAAATACAAGAGCAGAAGTTAAGCTGTTAATCAGTGTACAGTCATCTTAGAAGTCTCCTACCTATATAGGTTCATAGCTTGGTACTAGGCTCTCAGCCCTAGGGCCTATGCAAGCCTAGCCATAACAATTCCCTGGATATTTCTTCCCACAATATTTACTTATCCAGGCCCCTGTCTAGCAGGGCGACTGACATGATCCCCGAGGTGAATTTCTTATCTCCCATCCAATCATCAAGGTTCCTTTTGAAGAGGGCCAATGAGGCGCTCTGCTTGATATGTATGGGCAGTCTATTCCAGAGTATGGGGAGTCTCTGGGTCAGGAACCTATCCCTCCAGCATGTTTTGTTCATTGTGATGACAAGGTTTAGATCCCTGGAGCGTGTGGCTCTGAGGGATTGGGATTTCTTTAAGTGGAGCATGTCCAACAGCTCAGAGTTTGACATGGCCTTGTATGTTAAGCAGAGATCATCTCTGAGTTGACGATATGCCACAGAGTATTGCTGGAGTTTTGTTAGATGGTCAGTATATGGCATCTGCTTTAGGCCTGTGATTCTTTTAGTGAGGTATTTCTGTGGCCTTTCCAGCTGTTGCAGATGCCTTGTGAGGTACATACCAAATGGGGCATTATGCTCTATAATGGGTCTAATGAGGGATGAGTACAGTGGGACAATGACCTCCTTTTTTCTGGATGAAAAGCCCTTAGTGATGAGGTGTGCCACATAGAAGGATTTCCTGACTGTTGTGGCAATGTGGTTATCGAAAGTGAGACCACTGTCCACCTGTGTCCCTAAGTCTCTCATCACACTTTCGATGTTTAATGTCCTGCCACCTACGTGGTAATTCATGGGTACATGTTTTTTTCCAAAGAGGATAACTATACATTTCTTGGCATTAAGCTTGAGCCCATGGCTCTGGCACCAGGCATCTGATTCTGTAAGGCCCTTTTGTAGAATATTCACATAATTTGGGGATTCAATAATGGCTCCCAGTTTGCAGTCATCTGCAAACTTTGTTAGCCAGAGTCCTTAATATTGGCCTGTACTTCAGAGAAGTAGATACCAAACAAGAGTGGTCCCAGGACTGAACCCTGAGGTACTCTACTTGTCACTTGTCTGGAGCTGGATTTGGAGTCGGCTACTTTTACTGTCTGGGTTCTGTCAGTAAGCCAGTTAGCAACCCATCGAGTGACGTAGGGATTTATGCCCAGCTTAGTAAATTTATCTATGATTCCAGAGTGGGGGATGGTGTCAAAGGCCTTGGTGAGGTCCAGATAGGCTGAGTGGACTGCCTTACCCTCGTCCACAGCTCTGGAGACTGATTCGAAGAAGTCAATCAGATTTAGGAGACAAGATCGGCCCTTTACAAACCCAAACTGGTTGGGGTCCAATGTTTGAAGGTTGCCAATGTCTTTGTTTATAAGTTCCATGATAATGCGTTCCATGCCCTTGCAAATCAGGCTTGTCAGATTGATGGGACGGTAGTTCCCGGGATCCAAGATGGATCCTCCCTTGTGGAGCGGGATAACTGTAGCTGTGCGCCACTCAGTGGGCACAAAGCCTGAGGTGAGGCTATGATTAAACATGACACTTAGGTGAGGTGCCAGTTCATTTTTTAGTTCATATAGTACACAGCCTGGGATGTCATCTGGTCTCATGGATGCTGTATTCTTAGCATTGGAGAGTGCGGTTTCTACCTGTGTGGCTATGAATATCAGAATTTGGCAATCTTTGGGTATTGAGATGGGACCTTTAGGGGGTGAGAGTGGGGTGAAGTTGGCACTAAATCAATCTGCCAGGATATTGGCAATATCCTTGGGATCAGTATATTTAATGCCATTCTGTTGTAACTCAGAGCAGATCTGAGCATTGCCATTTAGATTCTTGACATAACTATAGAATGCCTTGTGGTTGTCTTTGGAATCTTTGGCAATTTTATTTTCGTAACTAGCTTTTGACAATTTTATGAGGGATCTCAGCTTCTTACTGAGGCTGGTGAGGGAGTTTTTTGCATCCTGGGATTTTCCTCTTTTTTGCAACAGTTTCTTCCTTCTGTTGTATAGTTTGTTTCTAGCAAGGGACCACCAGATTGGCTTCCTTTTTTTGGAGAAGAGCATCTTGGTTCTATTTGGGATAGCAAGATTCATGCACAAGTGGATGTGCTCATACAGTGCCTTAGTGTAGGATTCTGCAGTCGAACTTCCAGATCCCGTCTGTGTGGGTGTTGTGAAGTTTGTCACTTCTGACTTCAGTAGCTTGAAATTGAAGTCAATCCACCAAATCCAAAAAAATCAAGGCATGTCAGAGAACGGGAGCTTCGAGAACTTAATTTACAATACCAGCAGCAGTACGATGGATGAACGGACCACATCTTATTGGCCACTGTTGTCTTTCATGTTGCACTTTTTTCAGTACTTATCTTGTACTCGGCAAATACTGCACATCACTCCAATAGCTCACTGGATGAAGTACTGAAATTGACGTGTTTGCCATTCCTTTTACTTTATGCAGTAAAAGGGGTAAATGTGATGTTGCACGTCCAAGCAATGGGCATATCAACCTCCATTATGTATACTGCATTTTTTTATTATTATTTTCCGCCTTTTATTGCTGCAGCATTTTGAAAGCACAGTGCTGCAGAAGGCCATAAAACTGTGTTCTGGTTTTATACTTTTTCCATATTTTTTTACAAGATAATGGCAAGGTTTTTGAACTTAGACTGTTTGGGTTTTATATGCAGTTCCTAAAACTTAGCACATTTTGTTGCACATTATTTATTATTCTTGGAAATCTATATTATGTATTCAAATATATAGAAACTGTCATTTTTTGTTGAATATATTTTTATGTAATTTTCAGTGGTTTGTACTAGATTTTCTTAGGTGTAGACAAGAACACCAAGAATGTACAAGTAAGGGATCAGAAATGGAGGTACTGTACCTGTGGCTGGCTGCTGCAACAGTTCTGTTGACCACTCATATCCCTTGATTTGTGTAACACCATTATTAAGTATGAACGTGCACTCTTGTTTTGTCTTCCAGCAATTTATCTGCTGGATATGTGACATCAGGACTCAAGGATTCAAGGACTCTACAGTAAAACATTTCCTTATTTTACTTCATAACTGTAGGTGCCTGCAGTCGTACATAGTTTTTTCACAGTAAAACATCTACTTATTTTACTTCATAACTGTAGGTGCCTGCAGTCGTACATAGTTGTTTCACAGTAAAACATTTCCTTATTTTACTTCATAACTGTAGGTGTCTGCAGTCGTACATAGTTGATTCACAGTAAAACATTTCCTTATTTTACTTCATAACTGTAGGTGCCTGCAGTCACACATAGTTGTTTCACAGTAAAACATTTCCTTATTTTACTTCATAACTGTAGGTGCCTGCAGTCGTACATAGTTTTTTCACAGTAAAACATCTCCTTATTTTACTTCATAACTGTAGGTGCCTGCAGTCGTACATAGTTGTTTCACAGTAAAACATTTCCTTATCTTTCTTCATAACTGTAGGTGCCTGCAGTCGTACATAGTTGTTTCACAGTAAAACCTTTCCTTATTTTACTTCATAACTGTAGGTGCCTGCAGTCGTACATAGTTGTTTCACAGTAAAACATTTCCTTATTTTACTTCATAACTGTAGGTGCCTGCAGTCGTAAATAGTTGTTTCACAGTAAAACATTTCCTTATTTTACTTCATAACTGTAGGTGCCTGCAGTCGTACATAGTTGTTTCACAGTAAAACATTTCCTTATTTTACTTCATAACTGTAGGTGCCTGCAGTCGTACATAGTTGTTTCGCAGTAAAACATTTCCTTATTTTACATCATAACTGTAGGTGCCTGCAGTCGTACATAGTTGCTCCACAGTAAAACATTTCCTTATTTTACTTCATAACTGTAGGTGCCTGCAGTCGTACATAGTTGTTTCACAGTAAAACATTTCCTTATCTTACTTTATAACTGTAGGTGTCTGCAGTCGTACATAGTTGTTTCACAGTAAAACATTTCCTTATTTTACTTCATAACTATAGGTGCCTGCAATCGTACATAGTTTTTCCACAGTAAAACATTTCCTTATTTTACTTCATAACTGTAGGTGCCGGCAGTCGTACATAGTTGTTTCACAGTATAACATTTCCTTATTTTACTTCATAACTGTAGGTGTCTGCAGTCGTACATAGTTGTTTCACAGTAAAACATTTCCTTATTTTACTTCATAACTGTAGGTACCTGCAGTCGTACATAGTTGTTTCACAGTAAAACATTTCCTTATTTTACTTCATGACTGTAGGTGTCTGCAGTCGTACATAGTTGTTTCACAGTAAAACATTTCCTTATTTTACTTCATAACTGTAGGTGCCTGCAGTTGTACATAGTTGTTTCACAGTAAAACATTTCCTTATTTTACTTCGTAACTGCAGGTGCCTGCAGTTGTACATAGTTGTTTCACAGTAAAACATTTCCTTATTTTACTTCATAACTGGAGGTGCCTGCAGTTGTACATAGTTGTTTCACAGTAAAACATTTCCTTATTTTACTTCATAACTGTAGGTGCCTGCAGTCGTACATAGTTGTTTCAGTGTATGAGCAGGAAAGCATACCAGGCTTTATAGCTTCAATAGGGGCCACCCTTCTCCCAGTCCCAGTAAAATATGGACTCATCATTTGCTTTAAATATCTTTCTTTTGAATTTGAGTTCATTAAACAGTGGCAAAGCTGCATGGAGGAATGCTAATGATGCAGGAGAGAAATGTATGTTCAAAGCAGGGCAGTCATGTAGTCTGACATCTGAAGGAATAATGCATTTGTTTTATTCCATGATTTTTCACATGGTCACACAGTAGGCTGCATATCAAACTGTAGATTACTGCAGACCTCAGTGGTAGTAGTACCAGTATTACAAGTTTTCAAACAGAAACCTGCTTAGACCACCTTAATTTTTGTGCCTTTCTTAGTGATAAGTTTTACTTCTAGGATGGCAACAACTTCTTGGGAGAAGTTTCTTGGCATGTTTAATTTTATTTCACATCCAAAGCATGTTCTCAGACAAGATTGCTGGCATGAAGAGGCACACAAGATGCTGCGAACTGCCATGGAGCCAGCTTTCCCCTTTTAAGTCAGTAACATTTTTTTTCTTTGATAGAGCAGTAAGTGGATCAGTTAAACTGCTAGTTACATTTGTTTTCTGCTGATATTTCTGGGAAATCCCCAGCAGACACGGATGGGGAGTATGAGTCCAGTATGCTTTCATTCATTAGGGTGATCGATGAATTGCTAATGATGGATCTAATGTCTCTCTGTCCATTCCTCAGTGGATGGGTCTTCTGATCTGACTTTCTCAAGCTTTGGAGCCAGTGCTCATGCTCCTCCACTTACTCATAACCCCCTTATAACACGCAAGTTACCTCCGATCTTGTGTGTTGCCGAATGCTACAGATTTAATCTTTGGTGCTCAGACAGTTGTTTTTTGGCGGTAATTGAAATTCTCATTATTTTTTTTCTTCTCATTAGGAGTTCTGTCTTTATTCATTTCCCCCCCACATACTAAACCTAGAGTACTTGATAATAGTTTTCACTCTTACAAACACTGGCTAATCTACAATGTATGTACTGTACCTGTGTACTATGTATGTATTCTGCCTATGTTCCAAATTTCAGCTGTACACCACAAATCCATTAATTACCTTTATTTTTAAATTAATATTTTCTTGTTTGTTCTCTCCACTGTAACTGTTGATGTGCTGCATACCACAGTACAAACATGTCTTGTAATTTATGTGTATACTGATCATGTCTAAATATCTAAATGTATCTGTAATTTTTCTATGTGGAACTTTCTCCCCAGGCCTCTGCTGAAAAAGGACCTTTTCAGCTCAGTCAGACACCCCCGGTTAACAAATGTAAAATAATAAAATAAAATAATAAATATCTATATATATATAGATATATATAGATATAGAAAGGTTGGAAAATTACATTTCCTTATTGTTGAATCGACATAGATGAGCGTCTGTTTCATCATGCTGAATCTGCCAAAATTCAGTTTGTCTATAGGCTACTAGAACTTTTCCATCCCTGCTAGGTCCATGTCATGTGAAATCCAGTCATGAAATTCTGATGAGTCAAGAATCAGTAGATCAGGTACAACAGACTATATTGATATATCCCAGCTTGACAAATGGCAATGTAATTGTAATTATATACATATTTACTGGTAGACATATACATAGAGATAGACATACACAAATGTATAGATATATAAACAAGGCAGCATTCATAAAGATTACTATACCAAACAAAGCCACCTTTTTTAGCTTTCCATAGTAGTGACATGGAAAGTGAATCCCAATACCTCATTGTTCATCTGTACAACAGTTCATTATTGAGCAGTGACTTATTTTCAACACGCATACAACTTCAGTAGTCTGTCATCATGGACTTTGTAAATTAGGCAAATCATTCTCTGGCACATCATTGATATTGCAGAAGCTGTATATTAGGATGTTCAGAGAAGCTTACACTGTGTAACTTCCAAGGAGGGTACATGAGGCTGTTAGCACTGCACATATCAGTTCAACAGGGGAACACTGGTTCTCTGACAGAGCTGGCTTTGATCACACCCCTCAACACAATACATGTCAGGCTATTCAGTGGGATGCCAGATGACACCTCTTCAAACCATGGGGTTGGCAGTTCATAGAGACAACCATTCAGTTGCCCAGCAGTGTCACCTTCAGCAACTTCTTTTTTATTGTTAAAACTCTCAAAACAGCTATTGCCCTTTCTCTGGCACCTTTAAGTATTTCATTTTCTTTTAGTATAGACTGGCATCTGAACAGTAAAAATGCAAGCTTCTCTGAAACATTATTGTGAAGAGTACATGATGCTTTCAAGTTAAAAAAAACAGTTATACCTTATCTATCATGTTATTCTTTAGGAAAATAACTATAAAATAAACAGTATTTCTTTTATTTGTACATTTGAAGTAATTGCAAACTAGCAAAAAAAAAAAAACAAAGAAATTAAAATGTAATTTATCATTTTTTTAAATAAAATCACTTAATCCCTAATTCAGAATATCTGAACAGCATGATATCATATTGTCAAAGTGTACTCCCCATTGTAATAAAGATGAGCAGAGTTTTACTAAATGCTTATTTATGGGTTAATAGGTAAATATTACACTAGCTGCCCTTGTGGGCCATTTTTGGCTAAAATTTCTCATTTGTGCTGGGAATACCCTCTAATTTGGTTATAGATTAGCTTTATCCATTCCATGGTTGATAATTATATATTACCCCTAATGAGAATAAGTGGGATCATACCATAGGCAATTTGAGGAGACTTCTGCATGGGATAAAGCATTTCTGAGCTGTTTCTACCCATTAATAGTACAGGGGATAGTCCTGGGGTAAATTTCTATTTCCTATCCATAGATCCAAGTTCCACTTGAACATGGACCAAGATGAACTTTTGTTTTATGTGGAGTGGGAGTCTGTTCCACAGCAGCAGTATCCTCCGTGAGATATACCTGTCCCTCCAAACCAATCCGTTGATGCTGCAGAAGAGGTTTAGATCCCTTGACCGAGTATTTCTGATGCCATTTGACTTGCTGATGTGCTGCAAATCCATCTGTAATGAGTCAGAGGATGTCTTGTATGCCAGACAAAGGTCACCTCTTAGACATCTGTAGGATACTGAGTATAGTGACAGGGCTTTGAATTGATCAATGTAGGATGCTTTGTTTAGGCTTTGTATCTTTTTAGTAAGGCATATTTGTGGGTATTCCAGTTGTTGCATGTATTTGGACAGATACATGCTAAAGGGGGCATTATATTCAATGACTTACTTAAGAGGGTAAAGGGGGGGGGGGCAAAGATATGCCTAGACTTAGACACAATCCTTTTGTTCATAAGCTGTGAAATATTGTAGGATATTCATACAATAACAGACACATGTTGGTCAAGGGTTTGGTCACTGTCTGTATAAGTTCCCAAATCCCAAACAAGTGGGTCAACTGCTAGGGATGTATTTTCAATGTGGTAGTTCCCTGGAGTAGATGACTTCACAAAGGATATAATAATGCATTTTGACACTTAGTTTCAGTCTGGGTGGGGTAAAGGACACAAAAAGTGGGGTGTAGAAATATGTCACAAGGGGTGAAGACAGGGACCATGGCAGCCTAGATTTGGGAACTTCCATAGGTGATGGTCATGCGACCTCCTGTGACAGGGGTGTTCAGCCACTGCCTGACATGGACTGGATGCACATTTTCATATATCCACATCACACTGAGTGAAAGAGCTTCTGAAAGCTCTGAACAGTAATTTTTTGCATGTACCCTGAAAAAGCTCTGGTACACATCCACCAGCATACCCTGGCAGTGATGCCAGTCATGATGGCACTAGCAATCCTACACAGAGAAATAATAATTAAAGCTGTATGATGCCACCAAGATGTTACTGCACCATCATTTCCCAGTATTTGTATTTCATACCCACATGGAGCACATGATGATGATGAAGGCTAGCATCCTAATGAATGGCATAAAGCATGCTCACCATATCTGCAGAGGACTGTGACTGCATGTCTGCACATATGTTGATGCATCTTCGGTTCTTGCTTCATTTCAGAGGCTACATGTCAGCTATGGCATCATTGTGTATCCGTGTCATCTGTCTGTGGTAGGTGTGCCAACATCAGAAGCAGTGTGCACATGTGAACCTGCCTGACAAAGGGGAAGCATATATGATGGTATCATCCACAAAAGGTCCCTCCTCCTCCTCCTCATTGATAAATGTTGGACACTTGTTATGTACAGTCACAGTATCCTCAGTATTTTTTCTGTATTATCACCACACATGGGTGACAGGGATAGTATCTACATATCCCCAGATTGTGACCCTTGACCCTCTCTTTTAGCATCATCACTGCATGCATCTGCAACACTGATATCAGCCCTTTTCCAGCTTCTCATCTATCTACATCATGCCCTCTACTGATAGTACCAGTGAGTGCAGAACATACAGAACACTGTGGTGAACCCAGTGACATATGCTACTAGGGTGCCCATGTAGCAAGCAGAACAAGGGTGTTCATACAGCAAATGATGGTGCACTAACCTTACTTACAGTGTTGCCATAGCATTGCTTTAGGCCAGGAGTGCCTATGAAGAGAAATATTCATCATACAATGTTGATTATTTTATAAGTAATCACTTAGGATGTCAAATAGCAATACAGGCAGACCTTTCCTTGGTAGTACTAACCTGAAGCATCACCCACAAAAATGTGTGTGAGGGAATGGTGCTGGGTCATCCCAGCAACAACATCCACACCAACTCCAGGCAAAATGCATGGTGCGTCATGTCCAAGCAGAGACATGAGGATTTTTCTCATCACAGTGAACTGTGCAGACCTTGAAAGGCCACCTCCTGTAGTAGATACAGTTCTGTCTGCCAAGCCGTACATTTTTTCCAGCCAATTGTATCTGTGAGGCAGCAGTGGCATAGGCCTATTGTCCATTTCTACCCTCTCAGAACACTGATGTCCTGCAGTAAAGACTACTAAACCTGATAACCTAACTAATGACCAGCATTTGATTAGTAGTCCTAGCACTGGACAGTGAGAGGGAGGGTGAGGAAGAAGAAGAAGAAGGCTGAAGCAGTAGAGCCTTCTTACCTTTATCAGGGATAGTGAGTGTTATGTTTACTTGGTGAAGGTATGATTTCCAGATATGCTATTTATCTTTACTGGAGGGAGGATTGTGTGTACTCAGGGGTAAATGAGTTAGGTGAGATTTCCAAGATACAGACCAAGAAACATATTTGCCATGCTTCAGGGTTAGGGGCCAGACTGCTAGAAGAGAATAATATGGATGCAGACATTAGGGCTGGAAATAAAAAATTGCAAACCACCCTAGATGGCTGCTTTAACAATAGTCCCTCCTGATTGACCATTATCCAGATGATGTGAAACAAATGTGTCCCTTGGCCAGGAGGGGCTAATAATTGGCAGACAGGAAAGGCAAAGTTTGAAAAATAAATAAATAAATACATGAAATCTATTGGTCTGTTCCCTCTCTACATAAAAGATACAACCCATGTTATCCAACAATTTGTAGCAGGATCAAATTTTCTGTAGTGATAGTTTTCCAGACTCTGCCTACCCGGTTATGCTTTGGCCAATCTAAATCCTGTATACACATTAGGGATGGGGTTTTTTTGTAATATAGATATTCCACATCATTGAACTGTACACTGTCAGATCTATGTGATCAACATTATAGAATATCAAAAACTAAAAAAAACCACAAAACTATTTCTTTCAAGCACCACTGCACCCTCCATACTCCTTACTAATTATATGTATATATATATATATCTATATATATATATATATATATCTATATATATATATATATATATATATATATATATACACACATACCAACTTCAAGATCACACTACAATGGGAAGGGTACATTTCCTGATCCCCACTGTACTGTGATCTCAGTACAAAGGGATCAGTGTTTCTGAACATTGATGATATGGTCTCAGCCATAGTTTATTTGACATTTGTTTACTGGGAAAGTCTGACTGGAACAGAGCCCATTTTCAGGGGAGGCCCGGAAAGAAACACCCCAGATTTATGTCTTTGGAATGTGAGAGAAAGCCAGAGCACCTGGAGGAAACCCACATGAGCACAGGGAGGACATGCAGACTCTGCACAGAAGGCACCCCAGCCAAGATTTGAACCAGAGAGCCTCTTGCTGTGAATTGACAATGCTAACCACTGCACCACTATGCCACCCAGGACCATGTGTATGGCAGTCCTACACTTACACCCATTGCCACAAGAAGGTTAGTTATGGAGTTCAACATTCTGAAATGTTAATATTCTGAAGGAGACCCCATTTGGAATATAGCAATATGTATTCTGAGTGGTAAGTATATAGAAAGTAAGAATGCAAACCTTAGAAGCCATAATATGTTACAGGATAGTTATTCATAAGAGAAGCTAGTTTTTAACTCATTGCTTCATACAAAAGTATAGTCATTAGGAAAGCAAAGTTCCTGTGCATCCTGTAACAATATATTTGTTTTTATAGGAGACTTTCTTGTACTCCTGAAGCAAGAATACTTGTCACTGTTTGCAAAGTCTAATTTCTAAAGTCCTGGTAAAAGTACATAAATAAAATTAAAATAGCAAAGTGACAGCTACAAGCTGATATGATTTGCTAAGCACAATAATGAAATATTCAGCATGGGGTGTGCAGAGCTAGGGAAGAGTATTTGCAAAAAGTTATGAAAAAATATTACATGTTTCCATGCTTGTATTAATAACGCAAAAACACAGTGTGATACTGTTATGTTGGGGGTGGTGTATTCAAAGAAGGGAGTGTTAGTAAAAAGTACATTAAAATATGGTAGGTGATGTGAAGGCATTCGGAGATATAGATGCTCTTTTCATAAAGCAGTCATGACTATTACCTATATTTTCATAACTGTATTCATTTAATAAAAGCTGTGTGACCCACAGGTGAACAAATGGTACCATCTTATAAAAACAGTAAGGCATACAGTGTCTTCACTGATGTATTTATATAAAACAACCTTATATTTAACCAACTTATATATAAATATCAACTCCATGGTTACACAGCAGTTGAGATAAGATAGCACTATTTGATCATTGAAAGTGGGTTTCAGCGATAAAGCCATTGCTTTGTTGTCAACTGGACAAAGTTCAGAACAAACACAAGTTCCCACCTAATTATTATTATTAGTTTTTTTCCTTCTTTATCCTGCCCTACCACCATCCTGACAGCCATCACAGGGCTCCACATCCCTCACTGGGTTCACTGGCCACTCAGCTCTCCCCTGTACTAACACTGAGTTTATAGACAGAGCCAGTGGGGAGCTTAAGGGCATTCCAGGGAATTGTGCTGTCTATTTTTCCAGTTGTTTTCTTTTTTTTTCTATCTTAAGCCTACTCCTTACATGCCCTGACAACTTTGTGGAATGGACTCGGCTATAGCACAGATAATTTGGATACCTGACTGCAAGAGGAAGCTTCAGTCACTCTGCGTACCCATTCATATGCTTTCCTCACTTAAGAATCGGCACACCCATTCTCCCTGTCCCCCATCCTGTCATTCACCTAAGTCACTAATCAAGTCTGGGTTGACTCAATTGTAGTTAGGGCTGTATCCCTCTCACCTCTGGGCCAGCTACATTTCCACCTAATTATGGGACCATGTACCAGAGTATTAATATGAATCTGGTGCATGAGACACATGGCAAGTAATGACAAATCTCTGTGTACATGTAGGACCTTCCTAATTCATACAAGGCTTTGTCTGCCACCTTGTAAAGTTTCATGGAGTGAGTGATGCTCATTGAATCAAGTCATTCATCCATAGCTGAATCAAGGAGAAGGGTTACTGCATGGTGCATAAGTGTCTGTCAAGTAGTTACTGGTACTGATCATATTAATGTGCATCTTTATCTTACAGAACAAGGAGAGTGAATGCTGAAACAGGTCAGCTGACCTAGGAGGAGGCAAAGGCTGATGAAAAAGCAGGATGAGCATGACTGGCATCTGATTTGCAGTACACCGCGTAACAATTAGATCTTATAGTGTGCAGGTCCAGATAAAGAGGAAGGTGACATCCAGCCACCTCTATTACAGCTTGTGTCAGTGATGGAGATGGGGCTACCACACTCAGGCAGATAACCCTGCCCCATTATCTGTGGTGTACTATTTAGTGTTGAAACATTTGGGTGGTCACCTCAGCTATGTAGAAATACTCCTGGACTAGATCACAGATTGATTTGTTCAGCAGGAATCTGACATTCGAACAACAGGGGATGGCTATTAAACACAAGGAAGTATCATCTGATGATGGTTCTGAATAGATTTCCCTCTGGGGTGGATCGACAGTCCCCCTGGCAGCCAGAGTCTTACCCTATCACCTGTTTGATGCTACCCACTTACTATTGTGTGATGCCCCAAACCTTGTACATTTTCCAGTCCTCCTCATAGCCATTTGTCTACTTTTTGTATACATGTGCTCATTCCATGTCACTCCAACCTTGTGTGTGCACAACTATCCCCGTCTAGCTGCACTAATTCATGTTTGTCTGTTTGTCCTGACAGGATCCCTCTTGCCCTCTCTCTCTGTACCCATTCTTTGCTTCGTTTGCATCTCATACTCCTTATCCCTTTCATGTTTATATGAAAAAGGAAGCTCCATATCCCTGAATCCTGCCTTCCCTCTTCCTATCTTTTGCTATTTATTGTGTTCCCCTTGTGTGTTTCTTTTCACTTGCTGCCATCTTTATTTCCTGTGACATCATACACCCCTTTCTACTCAGTTTTCTTGCTTTGAAGGGTTGCTGTAGGTCCCGCCCCTCAACATTAAGTAACAAATGTAAGATGAACTTTTTCATGGCAGTCTGAGTTGTGCTGCAGGCAGGCACCACTTATGACAGGTTTTCATTTAGCAGTGGTGCACACTGCTTTGCTGTACAGAGTACGGTTTTGATTCCTCAGTACCACTGCTGTACACTAATAAGTATTACGAGTGCTGATATGCCTGCCATGTTACCTTGCAGCTCTTATCTCTGACTAGTTTACCTCGCTCTGCTCTCCCACCTAATGTGAGATCTCTGCTGCTTGTAGCATGCAGTTGGAGCGCTGCTTGGATAGTTTAATTTGGTCATTTCTCAGTATATCATGGTGGAGCTGTATAGATGGCACTGCAGTGTTCTGCCTTATTGTTGCATGTCTAACTAGTCTTGTGGCTCTGCACAAGGCAGCTGGTCTGTGAATGCACTGTGCAGCCAAGTGGCAACTTTAGTATGAATCGTAGCAATTTTCATTTTGAGACTATACAGTTATAAGATACTTGACTGTGGATGTGAAACGTTTATGGTAGCCCAGAAAGACAAAGTAATAAACAATGAACTTCCATTTTTTTACATATTTATTAACTAGAGAAACCTACTGGATGCAAGTGTCCCTTTTCAAGGCCAACCAAGCAGCACTGTATGGTGCAGTGATTTGCACAGAATCTTAAACAGCAGGCAAACGTAGAGGGAAAGAATAACAACCCTGCAATCTTTAATACAGGAAACACTTTATAGGCTTAGTCCTCTTCACTACTTGCCAAGTACCTTGTGTTTTGCCTGTCTTTGCCTCTGCACTACCCACCATCTGCCTTGTGTTTTGGCTGTCTTTACCTCTGCACTACCTGCCATCTGCCTTGTGTTTTGCCTGTCTTTGCCTCTGCACTACCTGCCATCTGCCTTGTGTTTTGGCTGTCTTTACCTCTGCACTACCCGCCATCTGCCTTGTGTTTTGGCTGTCTTTGCCTCTGCACTACTGTTTTGGCAGTCTTTATTGCAAAGGGTATGTATGGCATTTTTCAAAAATATGATGATTACTAAGACTTAATCCCTCTATTTTACAGAGTTGAGAATATATTGAGGACATGTACTGGAGCAGAACCAGAAGAAAAAGAGCACATATGCTTTGCTGTACCTTTTTCATAAACTTGCGTTTTTTTCTCACTTTTATTCAAAATTCAATTTTTTTAGATGAGGAACTCCCTAATGCAGCTTCCTGGTTTCAGTTTTAGCAGTCACTACTAGATAGTATAACCACTCATTTTTTTTCAGTTCACAGCAAGAGCTTTTGCCAAGCTTTTAGCTTATGCAGAAGAAGTCATGCTTGAACCCCATGTAACCTTTCCCCTATGCACATGGGATAATGAATAGTCTCTTTAATTGCTTATTTGCATCACATGGGTATCATTTCACCTCTGTACACTGAAAAATATGGTAAAAAAATGTTCTATTTAATTTCGCTGTCATACCCTAAAATAAGCTACGGTGTTTAAAGAAAAAGGATGCACTTCTTTTCACCAAATTTTAAACAAGTAAATCCATGTGTATTTCTGTATTAAACCATGCCATATACCATACATCTATATTAGAAGTTAAATTTGACAATGACTTGGAGAGTTGAATGTTGTTACCATGGAAATGAAGTGTGACTTCATGTACCATATTACACATTTCTGAGTTTCCCTGATAATAGCACCCCTAAGGCACTAGTTCCTATTATTTTGCAGTTGTTCAATTTGCTGTTTGCACCATTTTTCATTTCTAATTATTCGTGTGCGGCTTGCACCTGATTTGTAAGTGTTTTGTCACTTCTTATCAAGCAATCTATGATTGAAAAGGACACAAGTCACACCTGTTCTAATTAGATGCAAATGTGAGTTCCCATGTAAATAATAGTCATAGGAAATTTCACTGATGATCCCAAACTAGTCTTCATTTTAAGATACTGAAATTATGGATATCTGATGGTCTGACTTCATTTATTGTACTAAACATTCTAGTGTAGCAAATCTGTTATGCTTATGATACTAAGCAATTGCAAAACAGGTTTTGTCACAGCTTACCATCTGAAATGGCATAATGACACAGTAACATCATTTTGTTACATTTTTGAGTAAAAACATACATTAGCCTTATTGATATTTTGTTTTGGACCTTATTACTTTTTAAAGATATGATGCATTAAAGACTGAACTAACTGTAGGATCATACGAGTTAAAGATGTTTCCAGATTACACTAAGAGTAATGACATCAGGATGGCTTATTTCTTTATATTTTCTGACAAACGAAAATTTAGCTGACCATAAAGGTAATGTCGCTGAGTTTACAGTAGGTTTGGTTATTTGCATTTCTTAACTGTTGGGCAGTACTGATTCACAAGGACTTTTTGCACACTCAGACAGGGAGCATGACCTAATAAAATGTCTCTCCAGAGTAATACACTAGGTAGACAGAAGCTAATGGGCTACACCCTTGACTACAGGATAAACGTCATTAACAGCTCATAGTTTTAATCCTCTTGGCTGCCAGGTGAGCTGACCAGACACCAATTTAAACTCTGTCATAGCAACAACATGCATAAGGAATGCCTATGTGAACGTGTTGTGCATATGTGTGTGTGTGCATGTGTGTGTGCATGTGTGTGTGTGTGTGTGTGTGTGTGTGTGTGTGTGTGTGCGTGTGTGTGTGTGTGTGTGTGTGTGTGTGTGTGTGTGTGCGTGTATTTCTGTCTGTGTAGTATATATTCATATATTTTATATATATATGTATATATATATATATATATATATATATATATATATATA